>NC_081555.1:182195923-182358423 GCF_963082655.1 Stomoxys calcitrans
TCTCGAAGCGTTAAATGATCAATCATGTATGCAAACTACAAATATAAAAATATATGTTTTTTGCAGAAAATTTGGATAAAACGAACCGTATCAGAATATCTTATGATATTTTAGGCAAATGCATCGGTAGTCACAAATATTCTCCATATTTTACCTCTTGCCATAATAGAAATATTTTTCAAGCTATACTGGCATTTATTGTGCCCGTTATATTTATGAGTACAATGTATGGCATACGTTAAGAACTATTTGCTTTTGCACCATTGCAATATGCAGAGGAAAAAGAAGCGAGAGAGGGAGAGGGAGAGACAGCTTATTAATATTGATAATCAGAAGTGAAACAAACAAAAACAAGAGCATCAGCAGCCATAGAGAAAACTGCAACTGGCAGGACTAAACAACATTTATGTGAATTCACATGGCAAGCATACATATGGTGCATGGATGATGAAGTGTAGTGGGAGAATGAGTGACGTACTGAACGACTGACTGATAACAATGCATAAAACATGATAATCGTGCATAATGCCATATAATGCAAAATATGACTTTAGCACAGCACAAACAGAGGCACACACACACACACACATATGGAGGCATCCCGTAATAAAATGCATAGATCCTTGTCGGCAGTGACAGTGGCATTACAAGCGGCAGAAACAAAGAAAACAAGAGACAAAGGGAAGGGAAGGGAAAAGGGAGCGAGATGACGACCATGTTAACGGAAAAAAGTTGTTAAACTTCGGTTGCAATAAATAAATATGCATGAAAGAGTACTCCCATATCGCATGTGCGATATGTGTGCCTTGTTCGGCACACTTGGCTGCCTTTTAGTCATAAATATAGATGAAGTCACTGCCGGTTTCTGCCACTGAACCACAAGATGAGCTCAGCTCAAATATTCGGGCAGCCAAGTATCCTTGCCAACCTCACCATGACAGAGACATTGTGCTGCATAAGATATGCTCTCGTGTCTTCTTAAAACTTGCAAAACTATTTTGGTATTTATGCATGAACAACACTTCTTTTTTTTTTACTTCAACAAGATATTTTTTTGATGAATGCCTTTTGCGGTAGCATACGTTTCAAGCTTTCTAGCTTTTAGGCCAAAGTTAACATGGGGAGGCTGTTGACAGCCAAGTGTCATCGGAATATGTCGTTGGGCCCAGCTTGTAGATTTGGATTTGGGAAAAGTGTTTTGTTTTGGGCCTTTTCTCGCCCTCCAACATTTGACATGTTTTCGGTCACCTTCCAGAAAACGACCTAAGGCAAAAATGATGTAGCTGTTTGTTGTTTTGGTTGTCTTTCCCTACATCTTTCATTCCACAGCACCCACATCCATCAATAATAGTTGTCCTTAATGCCATGTTTTATGCATTACACTCTCATTTGGAGTCTTCTGCAGCGCTGCTGCTCATCGTGTGGTGGTGGTGGTGGTGGTGTTGAGATGTGATGAGCCAAAAGCTTGGGCACACTACGTTTATAGCAACAACCACCGTAATAGAATTATGTACTCATGTGTCATTTTTATGGTAAAATATGTGCTCTCAAGGAAGAGACACCTGTTCGATGCATTAACTGAATTATGCATAAATTTATGACAACAACTTATGAGCAACGTATCCTTCTTTGTTGACTACCAACTTGAAGTTGGCAAGTAAAAACAACAACAACCAAAATGAAGAGTATGCTTAAAACTAAAGAAAAAAACTTCCGAATAGGGTAGAGGTATAAAAACTGGACGAATTAAAAATTGGACTTTTAAAACAATTTTTTAGACAGCGAAAGCTTTATTACAAATTTCAAGACGACAAATGAACAAAATAAACGGAAGGGGAGACACAAAGACGGTCAGACAGAGAGATGTATCGAAAGACAGACAGACTTTACTAACTAAAAACAAGTAAAAGCGTGCTTAGTTCGGCAGGGCCGAATCTTATATACCCTCCACCATTGATCGCATTTGTCGAGCTTTTTCCCGATATATATTTTTAGGCAAACAAAGGACAATAGAAAATAATTGCTATAATATTTGAGCTATACCAAGTTATAGTATGACGGACCATAATTGAGTTGAATGTTGGAGACCATAATAGAAGCCATTATGTAAATTGTCAGCCAATTCGAGTAAGAATTACCCCCTTTAGGGTCTCAAGAAGTAAAATAGAGAGATCGGTTAATGTGGGAGCTGTACCATGTTATAAACCGATTCGTTCCATAATTGACGCGTATATTGATGGTCAAGGGAGAAGCCGTTGTACAAAATTTCAGCCAAATAGTATAATAATTACGCCCTCTGGAGGCTAAAGAAGTCAAGATTCAAGATCGGTTTATATGGCGGTTATATCAGATTATGGTCCTATTTAAACTATACTTAGCACAGTTGTTGGAAGTCATAACTTAGCCCGTCGTGCGAAATTTTAGCCAAATCGGATAGGAATTGCGCCCTCTAGACGATCAAGAAGTCAAGACCCCAGATAGGTTTATATGACAGATATATCAGATTATGACCGGTTTTCAATCATACTTAAAACATTTGTTGGAAGTCATAGCGAAACACCTGATGCAAAATTTTAGCCAAATCGGATAAGAAATGCACCCTCCAATGGTTCAAGAAGTTAAGATTCAAGATCGGTTTGTATGGCAGCTATAACAGGTTATGAACCGATTTCAACCATACTTAACACAGCTGTTGAAAGCCGTAACATAACACGTCGTGGAAAATTTCAGCAAAATCTGATAGGAATATCGCCCTCTAGAGGCTCAAGAAGTCAAGACCCCAGATAGGTTTATATGACAGATATATCAGGTTATGGACCGATTTCAACCATACTCAAAACAGTTATTGGAAGTCACAATGAAACACCTCATGGAAAATTTCGGCCATATCTGATAAGAATTGCGCCCTGACTCAAGAAGTCAAAATACAAGATCGGTTTTTATGGCAGCTATATCAAAACATGAACCGATATAGCCCATTTACAATCCCAACCGACCTACACTAATAAAAAGTATTTGTGCAAAATTTCAAGCACTCCTTCGAAAGCTAGCGTGCTTTCGACAGACAGACGGATGGACATGTCAAGATCTAGATGTCTAGTCAAAATTTGTATATCCCCCTCCTATGATGAAAGGTATAATAAGCGGTATCGCTGAATTGAGTGTTCACCTCATGGGGTAACGAAAAGCAGATTCTTACCACAATTTTCCAAAATGCCAGATCTCGATGATCGGTGCATCGTTTCCGAAGATTCTTATACACCCTTGTAAAAAGCTAAAACAGAGCCTGGTGAAAAACCGCATTAAGTTCTGCCAAACCGTGCTTTCAGTAAGCCCCACCATGACCAACTTTCTGATCTACTGTACTGTATTGAACATAGATATCCAATACGATTCTTTCACAAACTTAACACGTTAAAGCGGTAGTTTGGTCTGTATCCAAAAATGTTTCCATCTGGACCATATTTGTTACTAATTTCAGCAAAATCGGGTTAGATATATGCATTTTTTAGTTCCGAGCCGTTAATGCGGGGTACATCTTCGATGTGGGTGAAATACAATTCAATGAAATAGGATAATAATTGCGCCTTTTAATCACTCAACTCCTTATATCGGTAGATCGACAGAGAGAAGTCAAACACTACTCACTGTTTAAAATTTCAGTAAAATCGGTTGGCAGATTCGTTGGGTGAGTGGTCTAAATATGGGTTGCCCAAAAAGTAATTACGGATTTTTCATATAGTCGGCGTTGACAAATTTGTTCACAGCTTGTGACTCTGTAATTGCATTCTTTCTTCTGTCAGTTATCAGCTGTAACTTTTAACTTGCTTTAGAAAAAAAGTGTAAAAAAATATATTTGATTAAATTTCATTCTAAGTTCTATTAAAAATGCATTTACTTTCTTTTAAAAAATCCGCAATTACTTTTTGGGCAACCCAATAGTAGCTATCTTATCGGTTTGTATGTTTGTTCCGTAAAGACTCAGGCTGAACCGATTACCTTGAAATTTTCACAGATTGTGTAGGTTGGTCTGGAAGGAAACATAGGCTATATAATTTTTTGATATCGGAAGGGGGTCGGACACTCCACCTTACCTTAAAAGTACTACGCAAAAATAATAATAAGTGAACCGATCGGGACAAAATGGGACTCAGATGAAAGGCATTCAGGAGTACAGTACGAATTTCATATTAAAAATTGGGTCCAAGTAACTGGGGGGCCGCCCCAACCCCAAAACCACCTAAAATAGGTTTTTTGAACGATCATGACAATATGGGACTCAAATGAAAGGTGTTCATGAGTAGATTGCGAATAAGAACAGAAAGAAGAAAAAGGCTTTATAATTTTTTGATTTCGGAGGGGGGCGGACCCTTCCCCCGTTAACCAAAAACACCACCCAAAATCAAAAGTGGTACGGTCGGGACAATATGGGATTCAAATAAAAGGTATTAGAAAATAGAATACGAATATGGTATTAAAATTTGGGTCTAAGTACCCATCGGGCCGCCCCAACCCCGAAATTACTATAAACAGATACATTGGACGTTCATGTCAATATGGGCCTCAAATGAAAGGTATTCGGGAGTAGATTACGAATCTGGCATACAAAATCAGTTTGAAGTACAGGGGGTCATCCTACCTCCAAAAAATGCCTTAAATGGATATATGACCCATCATGACTCTATGGGACTCGGTTTTTTGTTCGTTCCGTAGAATCAAACACGGTTGAATCGATTTTCTTAAAATTTTTATAGATTGTGTTTAGTGTTGTGTATTTTAAATTTTAGATATTCTTCCCCCTTAACCCAAAACCAAAAGTGGACCGATGGGGACAATATGGTTGTCAAATCAAAACCAACCCCAAAACTCCTCTAAGCATATATGTTTGGCGTTCCTATCAATATGGGGCTCGAATGAAAAGTATTCGGCATTAGATCACAAATATGAAAAATTTGGTCCAAGAATGGGAGGTCGCCCCAATAATAGCTGCCTCATAGACATATTGGTTAATATATGCAGTTTTGGTTCAATACACTATATTGGGACATTGGTCTATATGGTAGTCAAACACAATTGTTTGATGGCTGAAGACCTTATAAATGTCGCAGCGCAAGTGAAAGATTAAATAACGCTTAGTTTTGTTTATGTTGTTATAGTGTTTGTGTATTTTTCCGCAACCCAAGTCGATTTGTTTTTAAGATTTTGATATATCTGATCTGGGTTGTCCGATCTTTGACAAATTTTGCGTGAGGTGTGCCACATTTGATCAAAATCGGTTTTGGTTTTGATGTAGCCCAGGACAGTTATTTTGATCTTCTGTATGGCTTTAGTAGCCAATCTTTACAATATTTTGTTGTATGTTTTTTATTTATCGTCTCGATATTTGTGCAAAATTTAATAAAAATGCTATCAGATTTTCATTTGAATATAACCTAGCCAATATGAGCTTTTATGACTGCTGTTGCTGGAATTTAGGTACAATTGTAACAAAATCTTGGAAGAACTTTTGTTCAATATCTTTGATTGAATTCAAGATCAAAATCTGAGATCAGATTTTGACAAAGCTGTGATATGCTCTTTAATTACAATAGTTTAAAAGTATTCACTTGTTTGAGTTCACTTTTTACCAAAGACCATTCTACTTGTATCACCAAAAGTTGTTCCACAAAAACACCGAATAGTTCTTTAATGTTTGAAATTGATCAGTCAAGCACTTACGAACTATTGCCGGTTGATGATGATGTTGTACAACCTATTCGTACATCATCGACATCACCTTTGTCTTAAAGAAACGCAACACAAAACATCAGATACTTTACGTAATTTTCCCCGAACAACAGCTAAATAGGAAAAATGGATTTATGGAACATAAACAACAATAAACATTTTTCCCGTGCTCTCTAATAGGATTAATAAACAATTAAAAGTTTACAAATAGAAGTTGGAGCGGAAAATCGGATTATATATTTAATTTAATTATAGAGGAGATATTCAATTTCCCCCCTCGCCTAGCACATCCGGCATACCACCTGAAGAAACTTTTGCTAGTTGCTACACTTGGGGGGACCATAATGCAAACAAAACAATTGCCACGGCTCATAAGCGAAACGATGCCAACTCTAAGCTGTTTTTTAGGCATAACAAAAAGAATCTCCTATAAATTCTTAACAAGTTACAATTATTTCCATCGTCTGGGTCATAACACTTCATAGCGCGCCATGGATGGGGCTAAGACAAACTTTGCTGTGATCTCAATTAGTCGTGGAAGCATTTGCAACAATCGTTGTTAAATAAAAACATTATTTATTCATTTAAAAGGCCCATTATTCCAACACTACCGTGCTCACTGTCACACAGGGAACAAAGGCGAGGCAAAGGCAGTAGCGTTAAACGAACAGAGCACGGAAAGAGACGCAAATGACAGGCAATAAGACGAGACGAGATAGAGCACTGGCAAACAGTTGAGAAAGAAAGTTCAGATCATAAAACTTTTCTCATTTGACTTGACTTCAAAGTGAAAGACAATTGTGTATATATTCACAAAATACTACAAAGCCATGAACAAAACCTGAACAAGAACAGGTGTCATAACTTCAACAGAATGCCAGGAAGATAAGGCACACGCACACACACACACACACACACACTCACAAACACACAAAGATACGCGGCTTTATGCCCAACAAAACAAATGTCAAAAGTGAACTTTAGTAGCGTCAACAGTTCCGACAGCAGAGTACCAACCTGCCAGCCTGCTTGCCATCAGTCCCACAAATCCGCATCACTTCAAGCATGTAGACCCGGCGAATGGTAGCTGCTTCATCGAAAGCCTAATGTAAACATTGTAATAAAACAACATTTTACAATTCTACCATTTTTGCCATGTGCAAATTTACTCCCCTACCACACCACCCTCCCCCTCCCCACCCCTCATACTTGTCCCCATCCTATTCAAAGGCTCTGTCGCACATTCAATCTGAATGGGTATAGAAATTTGCAAAAGTATTGCTGTGAGTATTACAAGTTTTCGCTTATTTTTTTAACTTTCTGCATTGGATCTCTTTGCCAACGTCGTTCGTTTTGCAATGATCCCCATCCTGGTGCTGACAAATGGGGTTAACGAATTTCGTCCTGTGTTTGTGTGTGCCCAACTCCTCTATGTAGCTTGCCATGAGTATCACATACACGTACTGCCATGTTTGTAAGGAGCGGGTGTCCGCCTGGAAGTCCGTGTGTGTTTTTAGAACATGTAAAGGGATTTGGGTGCTTTTATATATGGTTCGAATCATATACACACACACACACACACACACGCATATTCACACATCCTAAGAGCAATGATACAATTGTCAAATTTTAACTAGGCGCCGCAACACACTGAAGGGCAAAATGTCATCAAATTCACTCATTTTAGACAGGGTGAGAGAAAGTAGTTAAAATTGGGTCAAATTGTTATCTCTTTTAGAAAAATGAGAAACGAAATACTTTTTTATTTTGGTTTTAGCGATATAAAGAAACGTCTCGATTATATATGGAGCCTCAAATTAAATAGAAATGTATAGAGTTAAATGCCCACCCCCCCCCCCCCCTGAACTCTATTTTTAAAATTTTAATTTATGCGAAATGTCTGGCGGGGCTATAGGGATATGTTTACCTAGTTCTAATTTTAAACAAATCAGACAAAAAATAGTTTTACTGGCTTATAAATTAAAATCCAAATAAATTACAACAAGTAAAAGCGTGCTAAGTTTGTCCGACTCGAATCTTATATACTCTCCACCATGGACGAGTTCTTTTCCCGGTATCTCTGTTGTGCTGTTTCAGGCTATAGACCCTCTAGAGGCTCAAGAAGTAAAACAGGGAAGAGATACCAAAACACTACGTCCAATCGTACAAGAATTGCGCCCCCTAGAGGCTCAAGAAGTCAAGACCAAGATCGGGTTACATAGCAGCTATATCAGGTTATGAACCGGTTTGCGCCATACTTAGTACAAATACTGGAAGTCATAATAAAACACCTCATGCAAAATTTCAGCCATATCGGATCGGGCTCTATGGGTTCCAGAAGTCAAGATCCAAGTCGGTTTATATGGCAGCTATACCAGATAATGAACCGATCGGACGAGAATTGCGCCCTCTAGAGGCTCAAGAAGTCAAGACTCAAGATCGGTTTATATGGCAGCTATTTCAGGTTATGTACCGATTTGCGCAGTTGTTGGAAGTGATACCACAACACCACGTGCAAAACTTCAGTCAAAATGGACGAGAATTGCGCCCTCTAGAGGCTCAAGAAATAAAGACCCAAAATCGGTTCATATGGCAGTTATGTCAAAACATGAACCGATTTGGTCCATTTACAATCCCAATTGACCTACACTAATAAAAAGTATTTGTGTAAAATTTCAAGCTCCTAGCTTTACTTCTTCGAAAGTTAGCGTGCTTTCGACAGACAGAGGGACGGACATGGCTAGATCGACTTAAAATGACATGAGGATCGAGAATATATATACTTTATGGGGTCTCAGACGCATATTTCGAGGATTTACAAACAGAATGACGAAATAAGTATACCGCCATCCTATGGTGGAGGGTTTAAAAACGCAGAGCGAAACTTAATATACCCACCACCATGGATACATATTTTAACAAAATCGCCACAAAAGTTCTCCTTTTTGAATACCAGATAGCTATTATACAGGATTCAAGTCAATAAATGCTTGTATCTGAATGTAATCTGATCTAGGCCATACCGGACATATTTTGATGAGGTTTAATTTAAAATTAGATAAAATCTTACACATAGGGTGATTCTATAAAAAAAGACCACACGCACAAAAAGATTTAAAAACTTTTATTTCAGCATTTCAGGCAATTTTAGAAGTCACTATAAGCTGTTATATAATTGAACACGAGCTTAAGAGCGACATACATGTAACATTACATAGGATCATCAAACACACTAGGAAGTTAAATATTCACGTTGTCATTGTAGATGATAATTCTTAGTGGGAGGTTGTCCTTGTTGCGGCAGAAGTTGTATAAATAAGACTTGCATAACTTTGATCGCACTCTCACATCACTGGTTGTTTCGGCAAATGTTGATTGAAGATTTACCTTTTTCGATAGAGTCAAGCATTTGGGAGCTTTTGTGTAGTCATTCAGAGCCACAGATAGTTCTTCAATATCCTCAATGCAGAGCAATTGATTACACAATCAATGATCAGCCCCTGAGTGGGAGTTAATGAACAAATTTATGCAACTTGTTCCGGTTTTCAGGCATCAGAATAATCGCAGGAAGAGTTGGAATATTCTGGTGTGTATTCCAGATATTTGGGATCTGCTGAAACTTTACAAAAGGGGTTTTACTCCTCTCAGTGATGTGACGAAAGACACGAGTAAGGTGTTAGAAAAACTGCATATCATCTCTCCAGCCTCCTAATTCCTTAATCTCAGTTTTACCATTGCAGAAGGCTGTTTTCGATTGATCATAATAGTTTTTCCTGCACAAAGAAGAAATCATCTAACACATGCTGGAGCCCTTCCACGGTTCTGCTCTTAAGGAGTTTCATCTCCGCAGTTTTTTACTTCCATATTTTTCTGAATTACCCACATGTCCAACTCCTGAGTTTTCGGGGCTGGAAGGACTTCCAGGTTTTTCTTCCTAAGATATAATATTAAATTCGTATTATATTTTGAAGGGCGGCCTACATAATTTTGGTTCCACATTTCTATAACAAATTCGCGCTCCACTCCCCCAATCGGTCCATTTGGCAATTAAGGAAAATTTCAAATACCTTTCATTTGATTCCCATGCTCTCCCAATCGGCCCATAGTTCCTGTTGGGGATGTTTTGGAGGTGAGCAACACCTTGGATACTTGGCACCATATTTGGATATCAGATCCGTACTCTTCTCCCAAAGACCATTAATTTGATGCCATAATGTTCCGATCGACCAATATGTCATGTCATGTCGGTCTAAAGATGCTTGTGGCAAAAGTTTAATGGCAGATTCGTACTTTACTTCCACACACTTTTCATTTCATCTCCATATTGTCCCATTCGGTAAACATGTTCTTTGGGTTGGTATATTCCTCCCCAATGCAATATCCATAAGTAACACCTGTTATAATACTCATCCCTTGAACAATGTAGCAGTCAAGAGAATCCTTGCAATCCATCATTAGTATCCATTATAGTTCATCCAATCTTCAAAATTCCCTGTGGGAAAGGTGAAAAGCGTAAAGATTAGCATATTGGCTGATCGCCTGGGTTCGATTGCTGGCGAGAATATGAGCAAAATTTTAACGGCAGTTATCCCCTCCTAAAGCTTGGGACATTTTTGAGGTACTTATGCCATGTTTATATGGCATAGCAGCTATGTTAAAATTTTTCCCCAAAGAGGTGTTGCGTACGGCACTGCGTATCGGATAGCCAATAAAATGTACGCCCCTTTTGATTGAGCTTAAAATTCAATCGGACATCACTTATTTATAGGTTGGAAGTTTTTTCGCTGATCCTTAATTAAGTTTTTGTGGAAATTTTTCATTTCAAGTCCATATGATCTACCTCAGCTTTCCAAAGCAACCAGTGGAATGGACCTAAGATTTCAATGGATGTCAATCCATAAGCGATTGCCATACTGCAACCGTTGCGCAGAGGTTCGTTCAAACCTCGGCGTAGACATCGAAAATTTTTAAGCGGGGGTTGTTCCCTTACTAATGCTGGCAACATTTGTGAGGTACTTTGCCATGTAAATCTTCTTTCCAAAGAGGTGTCGCACTGCGGCACGCCGTTCGGACTCGGCTATAAAAAGGAGGCCCCTTATCATTGATCTTAAACTTGAATCGGTCAGCACTCATTGATATGCGATAAGTTCGCCCCTGTTCCTCAGTGGAATGTTGATGGCAAATTTGCATTGTCATACTGGCACCGGGCTAAATCTCCACTTCCTTCCCAAATATTATAAGTAGTGGAAAACACACTGTTTGAACGGCTTTACTTTTCTTGAACAATTACAGTTTCGACAATAACAGTTCAGCTGTTCTTTGAAGATAAAAGTTAGGCGTAGTCAAGGATATCGTATACACAAAAAAAAACTCGTACATGAAATACTGAAATTACATTCATACACAAAAAAATATTTTACGCCTAACATTCCGGTTTCCTTAAAAAAATTGATTTTTAATGAGCAGGGAGTGTTTGTTGAAATCAACTATTTCTGTGGATGAAGACCCACAAATCTTCCCTAGTTTCCTCAGAGACCTTCGCAGGTTATACCCTTCAAATATACACCTTTATGTACAGCAACATTCTTACAAGAACCGCGAAACAGCCAATATACCATTTCTATATTACCGCGCTTTGAAATCTTTGTGGCAGTTCGGAATTTTTGCGGTTTTCCTCTATTATGTCCTTTAACTTACAAGACTTTTTGTTTAAAAAATAGTTAACATAGTGCTCTATTTATCATTGACTGAATGTTACGTTTACATATGCATTTAAACCAGTGTGAACTTGCTAACACTTTGTGTCAGCTACCCTGTAAAAGAAGTTTTTCAATCCGAATAGGTTTTCACCCAACAGAGTTAAGACGAATTCTAATCTTTCAAATCTTCTTAGAGACTCCCCAACTTTTCTTGTTCGCCATCTTTTGTTGCTCTATTCGGGAGATTCAACGAATTGGAAGAATGATCTAAAAATCCCATTTACAACTTATTACTTCCCCTTTGAGTCTTTCTCCCCATCTTCCAATTATGCACACATATTTTTTTGTCCTCCAGTGTGTGTATCGTATGTGCATGTGATTGTCAGAGAGAGTGTGTGTGTGTGTGTGTATGTAAGTGTTTTACACCGTTTGGGTATTTGTTTAAAGTTTTATGATGGCAGGCAAAAAGTCAAATTGAAAAAGGTTCTGCCAACATTACTATGGCAAACTCGTTACAAAAGTGGTACACCATCAAGCACCACCATCACCACCACCTCCACCCGCCCCTGCATCGAGCCAACACTTTTGAAGCTAAGCTGTCACAGTTACAGAGGTTCAGAGATATCGACCTCACTCTGCTGCAGCGTTTCTTCAACGCTCATTGCCAGCTCCATAGCCACAAACAAACACACTCATACACACACACAACCACTTACACTCCCACACCCACTAGCGCACCGACAACAGCATCACTCTGACAACGGATTTAGTATTATGATATCTTATAATTTAAAAAGTTGAACAAACGAGAATGTAGAACTTTGTGGATTTGTTTAAAGCGAAATCAAGACGACAGCGGTGGCAAACTTTCGACTTTATTCTTGCAAATAAGTTAATAATGTTATTATTTTGGATTTAAACGAAATGAATTTGAAGAGATTTGTAACTGCCACCGCCAAAGTGTCACATAGATGTGTTGCTGTGCGTGTGTATGGGTATGGGTGTGGGTGTGGTTGGGTGTTATCGCTTCTCTTCGCTTCGTTTCCCGTTTTTTATCACCTGAAGGGATTTGTGACACCACTTGTCATCTGGGCCAAGGCGTGAACAGTGTAAAGTTTTGATTTTATTAACTCTGCTATAGATTTCATATGCAAATATGCACAGGGGACAAAAACGAAATGAAGAAGATTTGATGACTTTTTAGGGAAGTGCAATAAATACACAAAAGTTACATGCGATAAAGAATGAGGATTTCGATATGACTGGGGGCTGTGTTGATTTTAGACAACTCTTTGGAAACGAATGATTTTATTCAAAAAATTGCATGAGTTGATAGAAATCAAAGGCACACACACACGCACACATTCAGTATATATGCGTTTTCCCTATTTTTACTTTGAATGAGTTTTTATAAATTGGAAGGAATAACATTTGATGAAGCGGCATATTGTCCGGAAAAATTCCAAAAGTTATAATTCGAAAGTTAATCTATTTATAACTGGTTAGGTAGAATTTGTTTTTTTTTTTGCGTACTTTGTGACGTGGTAGTAAAGTTACACCTTTTTTATAAATGAAATTTTTTAACAAAAAATATTTTTAATGAAACATTTCTATATCACTTGATAAGATTAAATAAAACAAAATTTGAAAAACTATTTTTATTACCAAAAAATATGAAAAAAATTTGTGAAAACAAAACAACAAAAAAATATGAAATAATTCATATCAAAAGTTGCATTTTTTAAAGTCCACTCTCTATACTTATTTTTGAAAAATTGACAAGTGGTATTCTAGGTCTGTAAAGAGTGATTTGTTAAGAGCTTGATAACTTTTTTTTTAAAAAAAACGCATAAAATTTGCAAAATCTCATCGGTTCTTTATTTGAAACGTTAGATTGGTCCATGACATTTACTTTTTGAAGATAATTTCATTTAAATGTTGACCGCGGCTGCGTCTTAGGTGGTCCATTCGGAAAGTCCAATTTTGGGCAACTTTTTCGAGCATTTCGGCCGGAATAGCCCGAATTTCTTCGGAAATGTTGTCTTCCAAAGCTGGAATAGTTGCTGGCTTATTTCTGTAGACTTTAGTCTTGACGTGGCCCCACAAAAAATAGTCTAAAGGCGTCAAATCGCATGATCTTGGTGGCCAACTTACCGGTCCATTTCTTGAGATGAATTGTTCTCCGAAGTTTTCCCTCAAAATGGCCATAGAATCGCGAGCTGTGTGGCATGTAGCGCCATCTTGTTGAAACCACATGTCAACCAAGTTTAGTTCTTCCATTTTTGGCAACAAAAAGTTTGTTAGCATCGAACGATAGCGATCGCCATTCACCGTAACGTTGCGTCCAACAGCATCTTTGAAAAAATACGGTCCAATGATTCCACCAGCGTACAAACCACACCAAACAGTGCATTTTTCGGGATGCATGGGCAGTTCTTGAACGGCTTCTGGTTGCTCTTCACTCCAAATGCGGCAATTTTGCTTATTTACGTAGCCATTCAACCAGAAATGAGCCTCATCGCTGAACAAAATTTGTCGATAAAAAAGCGGATTTTCTGCCAACTTTTCTAGGGCCCATTCACTGAAAATTCGACGTTGTGGCAGATCGTTCGGCTTCAGTTCTTGCACGAGCTGTATTTTATACGGTTTTACACCAAGATCTTTGCGTAAAATCTTCCATGTGGTCGAATAACACAAACCCAATTGCTGCGAACGGCGACGAATCGACATTTCACGGTCTTCAGCAACACTCTCAGAAACAGACGCAATATTCTCTTCTGTACGCACTGTACGCATTCGTGTGGTTGGTTTAATGTCCAATAAAGTAAACTGAGTGCGAAACTTGGTCACAATCGCATTAATTGTTTGCTCACTTGGTCGATTATGTAGACCATAAATCGGACGTAAAGCGCGAAACACATTTCGAACCGAACACTGATTTTGGTAATAAAATTCAATGATTTGCAAGCGTTGCTCGTTAGTAAGTCTATTCATGATGAAATGTCAAAGCATAGAGCATCTTTCTCTTTGACACCATGTCTGAAATCCCACGTGATCTGTCAAATACTAATGCATGAAAATCCTAACCTCAAAAAAATCACCCTTTATTAGAAAACACAGGTCATCAAAATCTCATTTATTGTCCGATTTGGATCAAAGCTTGCACTCGGTGATTTGTCATAACTGCCAACATCCATGCTACACTGATCTCCGGATTTAACTTCTTGAGCCTATAGAGGGCGTTATTATTATGCGATTAAGCTGACATTTTTTAACAATAACTTCAGATAAGACATTCAATATTTATGACAATTATTTTCCAAATCGATCCATAACCTGATATAGCTCCCATACAAACCAACCTTCGAATTTACTCTTAGAAACATGACGGGGTATTTTATTTTCTTCTGAATACTTACCTTAATTGCGAGGTGGTGGAAATAATGCTTCAAAGAAATTTTACACCAGCACATACATTACTCCGCACATGTTGCACTTACTTTACTTTTTACTTTATTTGGCTATGACAGAATATTTGTTCCACTAGGCATACGTAGAATAGCGTTCCAAGCGCCTCGATCTTCTGCGCTCATTCTAAAATCACTGACACCAAGTTTCGAGGTGTCTCCCACCACTTGATCTTTCTATCGGGCTTTTGGTCTTCCCCGTTTGCGTGTACCACCGTGTTTGCCTTCAAAAGACCCGGCCGATACGGTATAACTAGGAGCACCACACAGGCTGGAACTTTGAGCTCCGACTTGTGTGGTGTCCATTGTTATCACGGGTTGCGGATGGTGGAATGCAACGAGGGATACATGTGCAATCCCACAAACCCATGCGATTGGGGCGCTGGGCCTTTAACCCGCCCCCGAAGAACTACCATGGGAAACAAAGGAATAGTAAATGTTGCACTCACAGCAATCAGAAACATATCGGTCTAAATAAAACTATAATATAAAACCAGTAAGGAAATGCAAAAGTCGGAAGTTGCCGACTTAATAACCTCGGCGTATGTTTTCAGATGGGTTATTCAACAATCCGTATCAATACTACGATTGACAAATGACAACATTATTGCAAATGAGCCAAATTCTGACGAACATATACATGTGAGCTACATCTAAAGCTGAACCGATTTTGACCCAACTTCTTATATATTGTGGTAAGCATCGAGGAAAGAGTTGTGCACAATTTTGGCAATATTGGCCAATAATGCACTTGCAGTGACCCTAAAAGTTAAAATCGGTCGAAATTCATGTATGGTAGCTATATATAAATCTGAACTGATTTCTATGAAATTCAACAGTAATATTAAAAGATTTAAGAAAATCCTTCCTGCCGAATTTCTATAGAATCGGTTAACAAATGAGCACTTTATTGCAATATTTCTCAAAATCGTACGAACATATATTTCTATTGAATTTATTGATCGATTTCTATTGAATTTAACAGCATTGTCTAAAGTCATAAGAAAATCCTTCCTGCCAAATTTCGAGAGAATCGGTTAACAAATGACCACTTCATTTCATTATTATTGCAAATCGAACTAACATATATGTGGGAGCTATATATAAATTTGAACCGATTTTTTCCAATTTCAATAGGCTTTTTTTCTAGGCCGAAAAACATGCCGCTACCAAATTTGAAGACGATCGGATATAAACTGCGACCTGTAGTTTGTACACAAATTAACATTGATAGACAGACAGACGGACATAGCTAAATCGAATAAGAACGAGATTCTAAGTCGATCGGTATACTTATCAGCGGGTCTATCTCTCTTCATTCTGGGTGTTACAAATAAATGCACTAAGTCATAATACCCTTTACCACAGTAATGGTGTAGGGTATAAAGATACAGGGAGAACTGGATCGCATAATTAAGAAAAAAGGGATGCTGAACAAAAATGGGTTCAGGGTGTAAAATTTACTACCGCATAGCCAGATAAAGATTAGCAGACAGCAGACTCTCACATCAATGAGTGCTGCTTGGTTCAAATCGGTCAATAACCAGATATAGCTGCCATATAAACCGATCTTGGGTCTTGACTTCTTGAGCCTTTAAAGGGCGCAATTCTTATCCGATTTGAATGAAATTTTGCACGACGTATATTATTATGACTTTCAACAACTGTGCCAAGTATGGTTCAAATCGGTCAATAACCAGATTTAGCTGCCATATAAACCGATCTAGGATCTTGACTTTTTGAGCCTCTAGAGGTCGCAATTACTATCCGATTTGCCTGAAATTTTGTACGACGGATCCTCCCAAGACCATCAACATACGTGTTTATTATGGTCTGAATTGGTCTATAACCTCATACAGCTCCATACAAATCGATCTCTCTATTTTACTTCTTGAGCCCCCAAAGGGCACAATTCTTATTCGAGGACATTATGACATTTTACACAGGTCTCCAACATATAATTTAATTGTGATCCGAACCGGACCATATCTTCATATCGCTCTAATAGCAGAGAAAATCTTTTCTTTTATCATTTTTTAGCCTAAGAAGAGATGTCGGGAAAAAACTCGATAAATACGATCCACAGTGGAGGGTAGTGTTACTTGCTTCCTTATTTTAATTTTTACAAATATTTTCTTAGCATATTTTTTGCTGTTGAAGATGATAAACTTAAACATAAGTTGTTGGTGCTGCCTCTTGCCGGTTATTCAGGAATGCAAGTTAAATATCTTGGCCCATGAATCAACGGATAATGAAATAGCTTTGGTATAATGAAAATAATAGTCTTTGCGAAAATTGAGTGTATCGATTATAGGTTTCTTCTTCTTGTTTATCCTTGGCCTTTCCTTCGCTTCGTTGTTGTTTTTCTTTTTTTTTTTTTTTGCCAGCATTAACGCCTTTCAATCTGCCTTCTTAAAGATGTATGTAGAGCTTTGCCTAATACAAATACTCGTACATTGGCAGGGGCATGTGGTTAGCATGTGGTCTTATGGTAGTATGTAGTAGCAGTACTGCGTTCATTGAATCAAATGTAATTTGGCTTTATTCCCAGCCGTTTATTTCAAATCCATACATTCTTCTGCGCTTATCTCGCACACATTGCCATAATGAGACCCGGCCAAGTGCTAAGATTAGTGTCCATGTGGACTTGAAATGTTCTTTGATACGGTCACCAGAGACGTTGGCTGCTACAGCCCACAACTGCTCTACAACGATACGTGTGGAAGCATTGTGGGGATAAAGTAAATAAATGTTTTTGATTAATTCCGCTTTTGTTGTGGAGCAGCATTCAAGATTCACTCACCACTCTCCAAAGGGTGTGGAGCAATGGCAATGGCTGATGACTTTGTCTCGGGCACTCCGTCACCGGCATCGGAGAAGAACAGCTTAAAAGGAAAATGAATACATTTGCAGGATATTTACTTTAGCAACCAGTGGGATATAATTAATTGATATTATGTGATAATTACTTTTAGATGGAAGGCGATAATGGCGTACACATCATTGATGCTTTGGACGCTAACAGAGGTGGCGGCTGCTGCTGCTGCCGATGATACTTCTGGTGCGCTCGATTTCCCCAGTGTAACGCTTGATGGACCTTGGCTAATGTCTTTACTCCTGTCCAGCCAAGGCCCTGGTATTGGTTTTTATGTTATTGAAATGGTTTCGCATTATCATTTCGTGTAATACCCGCTCGTATCTCAACAATGCTTCCTCGTAATTGGAATATTCTAAGCGCCGCACCATTATTGCTCCACAACACTTGCAAATATTTTAGCCTACTTGCCTACAGTTACGGACTGAGTAATAAACAAATTTGAAATTGCCTCTTAGTTTGCCCAATGATTGCAATAAAAATCTTGAATGGAAATTAACGAAATGAAATAAAGAATTGAGCCAACGCAGAGAACGTGGATCCATTAAAATGAAATAGAAGAACACTTCAAAAGTGAATCGGCAATAATTTCACGGAGAGAAAAGTACTTCAATTTTGATTTTAATATTATTAACATCTAAATCTGGTAAATGGATTGAGGAATTTTCATAAAGGCAAGTCATTGCAAAATCTAGTTTATAGCCAAATATATTGGTAGATTATTTCACCAAAGCCAACGGAACTGAAAATTCTTAGAGAATTTCTTACATTTACTATCAAAGTTATTTGTGGCCAAGTTATGATTTGTTCTATACGCAGTACTACAGGTGTTACCAAGTTTACTCTGTTATATCTCCCAAACTAGAAATGCATATGTTTTGAGATTCTTTAAACAGTGATTACGTTATGTTTGACAGAAAAATCACAACCGGCTATTGTTGGGGAGTTCAAACACCTCAAAGTGAACAAAATGTTTAAGTATCGCACCATAAATTGTTATAATGATACTTGTAGTGTTGCCAAACAACACCTGAAATTGGTTCGGCTATTGCCACTGTGGAATGAAATAGTGGCAATCAAATGGTTAAGGTTGAAGGGATGGAAAATATATTAAAAAAGAGCAAAACAAAGTAAAGCATTACAAGTTCCAAATGGCACACGGTTGGCAAGGGAATTGCTGCGCTTGCACGAACGTGGGGAATTTCCAAACTTGGTCTTCTCTACCAAGAAAATTTGAGAATCAAGCAATTCGTAAACTTTCAAAATGATCGTGTTTACTTAACCGAGCTTACGAAAGAGAAGTTGAGCCTACGAATGGCCACTCGAAGTATTTTCATCTCACATGATGGTATTGGCAGTAGTGATCGCCGATGACCGCTTTCCAACTATTTCACCATAAATTTCACCATTCCATATTTCATCGAGCCTGACATCAAAGTAAATGCGACTTATTTCCGAAAAACATTTCGGAAACTGTTTTGGAGCCGTGGGCATACAAACATTTCGGTTTTAGACCGTGGACGTTCCAACAAGACTCGGCCACATCATATAATGGACGTGTAGACCAAGAATTGCTGAAAAATCATATTAGTCGCTTTCTTCCACCTTGTGACTGTCCAAAACGTTAGATGCCAATACAATGAACTTTTCTGTTTGGTCCATTTTTGAGGGCAAGGCAAACCAAATAAACAAATAAAAAGGCATTTAGTTCGGCCGGGCCGAATTTTGGATACCCACCATTTCGGGAATATATAAACCACCGTTTGTCATAATCCGATGAAAAATGCATAACTTTATGCACCCATAGCAGCTGTATCCATATATGGTCCGATTTAGACCAAAATCGTCATGGACATTGAGTGGTCTTACAAGTCACTGTTTAATTTTGTAGAGCGAATTATTGGTCATTTTGTCAGCTGTATTCAAATATAGACCGATCTGAACCGAATAGATACACGGATGTCGAAAAGCCTTACATTAGTCACTGTGCCCAATTTTGAACGAAATCAGATAATAAATGCGCTTTAATGACCCACGACTAAATCGAGAGATCGGTCTATATGACAGCTATATCCGAATCTTGGGAACCCAACACCATGGACTCTGCTAAAATATGGGAGCTATATCTAGTTATAGACCGATTTGGACTGTTCTTGGCACAGTTGTCTGTACCGATATGGCCAATGGTATTTATTGGGTAAATACCCCACAAATACCTAATTTCGTATTCTTGGTATATAAACCTGATATTCTGATCTTATAAAAATCGGATTTTAGTTATATATAGCCGTTTAATAGACCGATCTCCAGACCTAAAGTCTTGAGGATATAAATTGGTAATTTTTCATCCGATTTTGATGAAATTTGCAACGATGAGTTCTGGTAGACACCTTCCCATTTTTGTGAGGTGTGGCTCAGATCGGACTATATTTGGATACAGCTGCCCAATAGGCTGACCGGCCGATCTCCCGATATAGGCTATTGAGGCCATAAAAGATCCATTTATTATCCGAATTCGATGAAATTTGGTGTGTTCTGGTAGACCCCTACCTATTCCTGCCACATGTGGTCCAGAGCGTACCATATTTGAATATAAATGCCATATAGACCGATGTTCCGATATAGTGTATTGAGAACATAAAAGGAGCACTTTTTATCCGATTTTGATAAAATTTGGCAGAACGCGTTCTGAAAGACCCCTCCAATTACTTGAATATGGAATATTGAATATGGTCCAGATCGGACGAGAACTCACCATGCCAAATTTCATCGAAATTGAGTGAAAAGTGACCAATTTATTGCGGTTATAATTAAAATCCAATTTATGAGATCAGAAGTCAGGTTAATATACGAAGAATATGAAATCTTCAAAAAATTGTTTGGAAAATTTTTGTATACCCAACATAACTGCAAAATTATAAATACCAAGCTTTTGGGTATAAATGGGCAAATACCCGGATATTTACCAAATTTACAGCGTAAATACCTTTTGAAAATTTACCCATCTCTAAGGATGTCGAGACGATCAAGAATATTTATACTTTATGGGGTCCTAGATCAATATTACGAGGTGTTACAAACGGAATGACTAAATTACGACTTACTGTCCCAAATTTCGGCGAAATCGGATAATAAATGTGGATTTTATGGGCCTAAGACCCTAAATCGGAGGATCGGTCTATATGGCAGCTGTATCCAAATTTGGACCGATCTGAGCCAAATTGAGGATGTCGAAGGGCCTAACACAACTCACTGTCCCAAATTTCAGCAAAACCGGATAATAAATGGGGCTTATATGGGCCTAAGACCTTAAATTGGCAGATCGGCCTATAGTGGGACAAGACAATATCCGATAAAGCACATCTTCGAACTTTACCAGCCAATGGATATAAAAAAATCTGTGCAAAATTTCAGTTCAATATCTCTATTTGTAAAGACATGATTTCAACAGACAGACGGACGAAAGGACATGGCTAGATTGTCTTAGATTTTTACGACCATCATGAATTTATAGACTTTATAGGGTTCAAAATGGATATTTCGATGTGTTGCAACCAGAATGACAAAATGAATAAGCGCCCATCCTTCGGTAATGGGTATAAAAGGTGCTAAGATCGACCGGTCCGAATCATGGGAACCCATCTCTATGGATTCTGCTAATAACTTCAACAAATTAACTTCACGTTCCAAATTTCTGCAAAATCAGATACAAATACAAGATTTGAGGAACAGTAGACAAATAATCGGAAGATCGGTTTATATGAGAGGCATAACAGGTTTTAGTCGAATATATACCAGGGATGTTGAAAATCATAATAAACTAATAAGAGCAAACTTTCAGCCAAATCGGATAACAATTACGTCTTCCAATGACTAAGAACAACAAATCAGGAGATCGGTTTATGTGGGAACTACATCAGATAATCGAGTAATTTAAACCATATTTACCACAGTTTTTGGATGTTATAACAGAACACTACGGAATCAAGAAATACATGGGGTGAACTATTTATTTGGGAGCTATATCAGCTTATACACAGATTTGACCAGTTCTGGTAACGATGGTTGGAAATCGTAACAAAATACTCTCTGTAAGCTTGTAGCCAGATCGGATAAAACTTCAGGCTACTAAGGACTCAAAAATTCAAATCGTTTCAATCGGCAACGAGCTACATCAGTAAGAAGTCCCTGGCCAAAATTTCAAGCGGATATATTTATTCGTTTGAACGCTATCGTGATTTCGTTATAAGGAGAGACGGACATCAATCGACCAAGAATGTCAAGAAGATCAAGAATATATATACTTTTTGGGGTCCCAGGTGTTACAAACGGTATAACTAGACCTGTGTACTCCCCATCTTATGGCAGCGGACATAAAAATAGTTTAACCTCTAATGGAAAATGGAAAATGTCAACAAAAGCGTATTTAACACTTCAGGAATGGCTGAAATTGGTTTGTGGACAAATTACCATTCCCATGAATTGCCAAACCATCTTCTTAATTTGATAATGTATTGCTTGCACTATATTCATGATCAATGCTTCTTTATCAAGGCAACTTATTTTTTTTTATGATTGGTAACAGACCATTACACTCAATACCGGAGGTATCTTTAATTAAGTAAACATGAACAATTGTGTTTTTTCTTTCATTTGTTGCATGAACATAATCGAAATTTACATCATTATTAACGTTAAAACTGGTGAAGTAGACCAGAGCTCAGAGCTATTTTTGCTGATGCAGGACTTAAGCTTGGCAGCATAATGAAAAGTTGACATGCAATTCTGCAATAATGACAATAAAATGTTGATTCTATTTGGGAATTATATTTTCCATGAAAGATCAGCTCCGAGCAACCACTTAAATTAAATTCATGCACAAGGACACCTACTCTCCAGACACAAAGCGACGAAAAGTCCCAGGATAAATGTATGTACAACAAACTCTTACAATACAATTGAGGCAACAACAGCAAACTTCATCAGCTTAAGCTGAACGAAAGAGAGTACCATTGGCAGCATCTTCGCCCGGACAAATGTTTGCCATGGCATTAATGCTGTATGCGTGTTAAATTCAATTAAATTACATCTTAAATAACAAAGTGTTGTTTAATTTACAACAAAAGTCCTTCAATTCAATGGCTGATGTTACATAAAGTAATTACACACAAGTAGGCAATCCGCACACACACACACACAGCCAACTAAGGCAGGGTTCGTATTTCGTTGATGTTGATTTTTATTCAAACTGTCGAAATTAAATCAAATTTTATCGAATCCGTGGCTGCAAGCACACCCAAGCAATAGAATATCAACAATTTTCAGCCCATTCAAAATCTTATTAGAATTCGCACAATAATTAAGTGGATTTTTTTAATATCACTTTATTTGCCGATGAGGAAAACGGTTCTGAGCCTCGACTTTAATCCTTTTAAAATGCTTGAGCTAAAGAAAAACAACTTCAATTGCAAGTTAATGACTTTGGGGTTTGACCCAGCAATATCAATTTCATTGTGAAATTTGAAGAACCAATTTGGCAAATGGGATTATCATTAAAAATTATTTGCCAATTTGGACCAGTAGTTTGGGATCTTTAGAGAGAAAGGAAATTTTAATCTTTAGATTTAATTTAAACTAATTCATAGCGATTATTATTAACTCTACTGGGGTATACAGGTTAGCAAGCCAATGCCATAGGGTGGAGTGAATGGTCATCTTGTCATTCCCTTTGCAATACATTGAAATATATGTTGCAGGCTCTTTGTATTATTGATCTCAAGTGAAGAATAAGGCCGTTCGACTGCTGTAGTCAATCTACAGGCCTTAGTAGGACCATAATAGGATGCCACGTAGACTGCTCTACCGATTAAGGGTATAACAGCGATTAAATTCGTACGAATACGCTCATGGTCAGCCCCTAAAAGACGCATTTATTAGACTACTAAATTTTGGAGTGGGGTCGATCGAACAGAGTATTTTTGTTTGCTTGTTGTGTCAAAAACGATTCCCAGACCCTTTACTATCGGCATTATGTATCGGGTGTATTCATTTTGGGCAATCAGATGGTGTTGATGTTCTAGAAAGAATGTTCAAAGGTTTGAAAGAAAGTGGTTGGACTTACTTAAGCGGTACAAAGTAAATCACTTTCTCTGTTCTTCTCAATATTTATACAATATACATTAAGCCAACTGAATACAACTCCCAAGTACACGCGGGGGTTCCAAAGTACGCCTCTTAGGCGGGCGATGGTGTTCATCTTGTGTAGTGTGTAATGTATCGGACTCCATTATTTCCCTTGAACACTGTCGAAATGAGGGCAGTGTGGTGCTGTTTTATCAATACTTTTATGTTATTTGTTCAGCAGAAACACGTTTCTCTACACCTGACATAGGAAGGTTTGAGAGTGATCGATTGGCCAGTTCACCAAACCCTGCATTACCGAGAAAACCCGAACAGAAGGAATATGAAATCGATCTTCTCTACTATTTACGACCTCCTGAAGTTTAAACAAGTAAAAGCATGCTAAGTTTGGCCGGGCCGAATCTTATTCACGCTCCACCATGGAACGTCATGGTATCTTTTTTGAGGCAAACAAAGGTTAAAAGAAAAGAACTGTGATGTTATTGGAACAATATCAAGTTATGGTTCATTTCGGACCAAAATTGAATTGAATATTGGAGACCATGGTAGAAGTCATTGTGTAAAATGTCAGCCAAATCTAGTAAGAATTGCGCACTTTAGGGGCCGAAGAAGTAAAATAGGGAGATCGGTTTATAGGAGAGCTGTATTAGGCTATAAACCGAGAGCTGTATTAGGCTATAAACCGTTGTACAAAATTTCTGCCAAATCGGATAATAATTGCACCCTCTAGTGGCTCAAATAGTCAAGACCCCATGTCGGTTTATATGGCAGCTATATCAGATTAAGGACCGATTTGAACTATTCTTAGTACAGTTGTTGGAAGTCATAACAAAACACGTCATGCAAAATTTCAGCTAAATCGGATAATAATTGCACCCTCTAGTGGCTCAAGAAGTCAAGACCCTAGATCGGTTTATATGGCAGCTATATCAGGTTATGAACCAATTTGAACTATTTTAAGCACAGTTGTTGAAAGTCATAACAAAACACCTCATGCAAAATTTCAGCGAAATCGGATAATAATTTCGTCCTCTAGTGGCTCAAGAAGTCAAGACCCCAGATCGGTTTATATGGCAGCTATATCAGGTTATGGACCGATTTTAAATATTCTTAACACAGTTGTTGGAAGTGATAACAAAACATGTCGTGCAAAGTTTCAGCCAAATCGGATAGGAATTGCGCACTCTACACGCTCAAGAAGTCAAGACCCCAGATCGGTTTATATGGCCGCTATATCAGGTTATGGACGGATTTCAACCGTACTCAGCACAGTTGTTGGAAGTCATAACAAAACCCTCGTGCAAAATTTCAGCCAAATCGGAGAGAAATTGCGCCCTCTAGAGGTTGAAGAAGTCAAGACGCCAGATCGGTTCATATGGCAGCTATATCAGTTTATAAACCGATTTGAACCAGATAGCCAGACCAGCGCACTCTAGACGCTCAAGAAGTCAAGACCCCACATCAGTTTATATGGCCGCTATATCAGGTTATGGACGGATTTCAACCGTACTCAGCACAGTTGTTGGAAGTCATAATAGAATACCTCATGCATAATTTCAGCCAAATAGGATAAGAATTGTGCCCTCTAGCAGCTCAAGAAGTCAACATCCCAGATCGGTTTATATGGCAGCTATATCAAAACATGGACCGATATAGCCCATTAACAATCCCAACTGACACTAATGAGATTTTTTTGTGCAAAATTTGAAGCGGGTAGCTTCACTCCTTCGAAATTTAGCGTGCTTTCGACAGACAGACATGCGAACGGACGGACAGACTGGCGGACATGGCTAGTTCGATGTCATGACGATCAAGAATATATATTCTTTAGAGGGTCTTAGACGAATATTTCGAGGAGTTACAAACAGAATGACGAAATTAGTGCGGGTATACTATAGTGGAGTGTATAAAAATAAATAAAAAGGCCCGTCTTTGGACGGAACCACTCTGCAGTTATTAAGGGAGGTGAAATACCTAGGCGTAGTCCGCTATTCGAAATTATCCTGGAAAAGGATTACGAAGGAAAGGTACGGAAAGGGGATGTGCGCCTTCTAATCCTGCAGAAGGATGTTGGGTAGAAAATGGAGAGTTGAGACCATTGCGGACGGATGTAAGACCATTGCGAACATGTGGAACACTGGTATGGTCAAGGCTATGAAGAAGAATGGACCGAAGAACTTCGATAGGTACAGATATCACGGGGGCGTTAAAATCCACAACGCAGGAGGGTTTGCAGGCTATGCTGAATTTATAATCTATGGAGGTATATTTTTTGGGGGGCTGTGCCGCTAAGGTGGCGCTTATGCTGAGGGAACTAGGCATGCTGAGAAAAGGCGGACATGGCCACTGGTTCATTCTAGAGGGCATGATGATAGGCTGAGGAGGGTCTCAGACTACCTATCTCCAAAACCGATTCGGAAGAGGTTTTTCTGGATTCGCTTTTCCGGAACGTAGAAGTGGGAGGCAGAGGCTGTGTTTGAGTTGGATGAGACCTCGGTCTTCACTAACGGTTCCAAAATGGAGTCAGTAACGGAACTGGGGGTTTACTCGGAGACACTCAACATCGATATGTCAGCTAGACTGATCTATTTACGTTGGCCTGTGCTATTACGTTGGCCGCAAAGGAGATTTGGAGGATACCATGTCACCTTTGAAACTCAGGATATATGTGGACAGTATGGCGGCTTTCGTGGCCTTGAGTTCAAAGACAATGACGAGAAAGTGCGTGCCGGAGTGTTAGGGGGCCCTGAACAGGCTCATGGCGCTGGCGTTCTTCGATCTCGACGAACTTGCAGATGTGTGAATAAGCAGCAAAATCGTATAATAAATATGGCTTTTATGAGCCTAAGACCCTAAATCGGCGAATTGGTCTATATAGCAGCTATATCCAAATTTGGACCGATCTGGGCCAAATTGAAAAAGGATGTCGAATGGCCTAACACAACTGACTGTCTCAAATTTCAGCAAAATCGCATAATAATTGTGGCTTTTATGAGCCTAAGACCCTAAATTGGAGGATCAGTCTTTATGGCAGCTATATCCAAATCTAAACCGATCTGAGCCATATTAACAGAGGATGTTGAAGGACCTAAGACAACGCACTGTCTCAAATTTCAGCAAAATCAGATATTAAATGTAGCTTTTATTGGCCTAAGACCCTAAATCGGCGGATCGGTCTAAATGGGGGCTATATGAAGATATAGTCCGATATAGCCCATCTTCGAACTTAATCTGCTTATGGATAAAAAGAGAATCTGTGCAAAGTTTCAGCTCAATATCTCTAAAGACTGTAGCGTGATTTCAACAGACAGACGGATGGACAGACGGATGGACAGACAGATGGACAGACGGTCTGACAAACGGTCGGACAGACAAAACAAATTTTTATCGGTCGGAAGAGTCGAACCTGTGCTTCCAAATCATGAATGGTATGGAGGCTAACAACTAACTAAACAATAGAATTTGTTAAAAATCCACAAAATTTCAATTATTTTGTCTGTCAAGTCTCTACAAATCCACTTCAACAATTAATGTCTTCAATTCAAAGATCAAATTCGTTGAGAATTAACTGTTTCACAAACAAATTTGGTAGTTAGTTTTTCGTTAGAATTATTTTTATCGGTGCATATAAAATGGTATTCTCTTAGAATAAATTCCAATTTATTTTGCTGAGAAGTGGAGTTTACTATGAAATGGTAAAATTTATTATTTAAAATTTTTTGTTAGCCATTAAATCCGTTCCCTGTCAAATAGCCACATTCGTACACGCACTTTCCCATCTCGCTCTCACGCACACACTATTATGTCGTATACAAACCCACACCCACAGCCATACCCACTCATACTGGAGTACAAAAGCGTCATTTTATCTGAAGCACACACGCAACTCATGTCATACTTTGTTGTGAAAAGATCTGAAGAAGCCTATATGTGCTAACGAAAGCGTGTCTGTGTGTTTGTGTGTGTGTGAGTGTTTGTGGGTAAGGATCTGGACATGTAGGCCTTTTGTCTGCTTTTATAATCAGCATTAATTGGAATTGTGTTTCAATTTTCATCTTTTATTTCTGTGCCTTAATCCATAGTGACCATCAGAGATGCCAGCTAAACCATATTCATGAACGACAAATGGCAACAAAATAAATAAAAACTAAGTGGCGGATTCAAAATCAAAATTTAAACCTGAATGAAATCCAATTAAAATGAACAGGCTTTTAAGACATCTGATGATCATCTCTTGGAAATCTTTATACAACACTTTGTCTCTTATGGACTCATCCACAACTTTATAACCCATAGCCATTGTTGCCGTTTAATAAACTTTTCATATTTGGCTAATTGAGTTCAATTCCCAAGGCTAAAGACAGTATTCCCCTGGACCCCATTAATTTGAAATAAATTCAATTTGGACTTTAAAATTGCTCTTTAAACCCATATTCAATGAATTATCCGTTCTCAAGGTTAATGATTTTTTCGGTATTAAATAAAAATTGGCAACACTGTGGCCAGAGTTTTTCTCCTTTCTTTTCTCGTCATGTAGCTGCCATTGTGTTCAAGGATGGGATCAGCTTGGCCCTTGGAAATGACATGATTTTAATTGGTGTTAATTTTCGTAATTAAGATTAAGATCTCAGAACTTGGAGACCCCAGTGCAAAGGCTCCGCACTCATATGGGTTATGTGGTTGTTTTTGTGAAAACCCCACCACCCAGTCAAAAGACAATGCCAGGGAAACGTAGGCTTTTGATGGGATTAAATGAAATTTTGCTATTTGGATATTCAAACAAAAACAACAACAACAGCAGCCGCAATAACAACGTCTAAAAAGAAACAGCCTTTGCCGAATTATGAGAGAAACAATATGCCGCCTTATTTTCATACTTAAAGATATGGGCATAGTAACATGTGTGATTACATGTGTTACGGTTTATATCCTTTATCCATGCGCAGGAAATTTTGTGGTAAAATCTTTCCCCATTTACGTCACTGCTTGGTTTTGAGGCTGAGCCGAAAGTGTTATGGTGTCGCATTAGCGTTACAACAGCTGGGATTCCCGGAAAAAAGGCACTCACTGCTTTTTTCCCCTCCTTACAGCAGTCAAGCAGTGGGAAAGTGGTTAGACAGGCACATCATAATGCTACACTGTCATATTTCCTAAGAAAAATCATTCATCTGCTTGATTAATGAAAGACTTTCGTGGATAAATCATCGATGGAACATAACCTCCCTGCATCCCAACTCTCCCTATCTAATGCTGTTCTCCTGTGCGGTCATGTTCGGCATTCAGCCCCTTTGGGGTATTAAAGTTTTTGCCGTATCAAACACCTTGAACTTAGTTTCGCCTCAAAAAACACAAAAAGAAAAACCACAAGCCGGAAAAAGGTATCACACAATAATTTAAGCAAACCCAATACTCGTACAATTAATATCCATCAAAACTAAATTTAAATGTTCAGCATCCGCATCCGCCAGAGCGCTAATGCAGGGAGTGGTCGCACCAGCAATTCGTAGGTCTCAGCTGATGAGTGATAAAAAAAAATCCATGCCAACGTAGATTTGTAACCCTTTTTTGGTGCAAACATGAAATTTCATTTATCACCAGCTCTGAAGACAGCGCTGAGCACAAAATCCGTCTATCGTCTATCACATCTACAGATGTAACCACGAAAGGAATATACAGTAACAGCGTCATTTATATCTACCATTAACGCTGTTGCTTTTTTCTTTTTGCCAGCAAGCTGGTGCTGGCCGCACTTCATTTTTGGTTTGGTTGGTTGGCTGGTGAATTTCAATATTTCATTTGCCAATGACGACGCTAGTAGCAAGCTATGTTTGTATAGACAATGCAAATATTTTTTCCCTCCAACTGAGTAATTGACTAGCGCTGTTGAAGAAATTATTTAATTAATTAAATTTTATTTGCCTCGAGAAAGTTTATGCAGGTTTTTTATCTTCAACCACTCTACCATGAGTGTTGTAGGAGAGAACTGAAGCGGCAGCAGCAGATGAGGGCAAAAATGCCGGAAACGGAACCTAATTCGTGCACATCAGCAATCACTTCATGCTCTCTGCCCAATGCAGCGAATTCAACAAAAACATACTTGCAACCGATTTCTGCTACTTCATCAGCCACAAAAACAGGCAAACTTTTGCAAATGTGCCACAGTTGTAAACCCGCTTCTTCTCTTCGAGCAATTGACTTAAATTACTAAAGAGTTTTTTTTTTGGGTCCTCCCGCTAGTGGTTTGCATACAGTTGGCAGAGTATGACACCCTGCGCTGTTTTGTTCAAGTCCTCGAGCTCCCCCTTGGAAAGCCCCAATCCTTTAAACCCTAAATGCATTCCTAGTTAATTTTGGAAACAATACCCGCCTGCTGCCAACCAACAAGCTTTTCATTAAAAACAAACAAAAAAACTATTGTAGTTTCTTCTTCAAGCACTAAAGCGAATGATGTTGCCTACTTGACTCTCGAAACGAAAATTTAATTTCCGTTTTTATGCAGCATTTGAACTTATCAAATCACATCCACCTCCCTTTCTCCCAAAACCAAATTCACTCAGTAACTCGTATCCGCCTGCCACCTCCAGCAACGACATCGTCTTGTGATTGCTGCCAGTTTTTTGGGGATCATCGCCATCACCATCCTGAAAAATACAACAATTTGAAGCCAAAATAACATCATCATCAACAACAAGAAGAGCATCGCAATACTTAAATATTTTTCATATTTGCCTGTGCTGCAGTTTTATTTCAATTTAGACTTTTCTCGACTCACTAACCACCAACACCATCGCACACTCCCCCTGCCACCCTCAAAAAGCCAATGGAGCAAAACTTGAATCCTTTGTCAGCAGCATGCCACGGTCGAATTGGTTACATGGTACGGCATTGACCTTTTTTTTTCTCTCAAAAAGCAATTTTGGCCAATTAGTTGAACTGTTTTGCTCTTTCTATATTCTGGTTAAACAATCAGCATGTATCCATGTTTACTGCAAATGTTTTAAGGTTAAAAGGTTTATGATATGAAAATTTTCCAAGAAATTAATTACTGCGAACATCCCAAACCATCCTTTGAAGCGATTTTTTGCATATAATACCAGAAAAAAAAAATGAAAAGAACAAAAAACATTATTGCTTAGCTTCTGAAAGCCTAATTGGGGTCACGGTGGTACATACTTGGGAAGGTATGAAAAGGCCTTTTTCGTTTAATGTACTAGTCCACATAGAGTGTAATGCTAGTCGAGGCGATTACATAAAACGAAGAAACATTTGCATACATTAAAGCCCTACGATATGTAGTCAAAACTCAAGTGGTCAGATCGGTTTTTTGTAAGACAATGATTCTTGGATTTTTCAGCATTAAGAGAAAATTTGAATCTTCTTCAAATTTTTCTTTAAACAAATTTCGTGGAGATTTTCTAATTTGGGAAATTAGAAAAAAGTTTCATTGCAATTATGGCCTTATAGACCTTTGCCATGAGGAACACCATAGTGTTTGTGATTAAAAATTCCAGAAAATAGTATTGGCAGACCGTCGGGGGCCTAACGCAAATCATTGTCCCAAATTTCAGCAAAATCGGACAATAAATGCGCCTTTTTGGGGCGCAAGACCAGCAAAATTGGTTGATTAATGTGGCATTTATGGGGGTAAGACCCTAAATCGGCGGATCAGTCTATATGGGGGCTATATAGTCCGATATAGCCTATATTTGAACTTAACCTGCTTATGGACAAGAAGAAGATGGACAGAGGGACGTACATGGCTAGATCGTCTTAAATTTTTAAGCCGATCAAGAATATATATACTTTAAATGGTCGGAAATGGACATTTCGATGTGTTGCAAACAGAATGAGAAATTGAATATACCCCCATTCTTCGATGGCAATCGAATGTAGGGCAAACAAAAATAATTTTTTTTATACCCTCCACAATAGGATGGGGTATACTAATTCCGACATTCTGTTTGTAACTCCTCGAAATATTCGTCTAAGACCCCATAAAGTATATATATTCTTGATCGTCATGACATTTTAAGTCGAAATAGCCATGTCCATCCGTCTGTCCATACGTACGCCTGTCCGTCCGTCCGTCTGTCTGTCCGTCCGTCCGTTTGTCCGTCCGTCTGTCCGTCCGTCCATCTGTCCGTCCGTCCATCTGTCCGTCCGTCTGTCCGTCCGTCTGTCCGTCCGTCTGTCCATCCGTCTGTTCGTCCGTCTGTCCGTCCGTCCGTCTGTCCGTCCGTCTGTCTGTCGAAAGCACGCAAACTTTCGAAGGAGTAAAGCTAGCCACTTGAAATGTTGCACAAATACTTTTTATTAGTGTAGGTCGGTTGGAATTGTAAATCTGCTATATCGGTTTACGTTTTGATATAGCTGCCAAATAAACCGATCTGGGATCTTGACTTCTTGAGCCGCTAGAGGGCACAATTCTCATCCGATTTGGCTGAAATTCTGCATGAGGTGGTTGAAATCGGTTCATAATCTGATATAGCTGTCATTTAAACCTATATGGAGTCTTGACTTCTTGAGCGTCTAGAGTGGCCAATTCCTACCTGTTTTGGCTGAAATTTGTAACGACGTGTTTTGTTATGATTTCCAACAACTGTGTCAAGAATAGTTAAAATCGGTTCAAAACCTGATATAGCTGTCATATAAACCGATCTGGGTCTTGACTTCTTGAGCCTCAAAAGGACGCAAGGATTTGGCTGAAATTTTGCATGAGATTTTTTGTTGTGACTTTGAACACTGTGTTAAGAATGGTTCAAATCGGTCCATAACCAGATATAGCTGCCATATAAACCGAACTGGGATCTTGACTTCTTGAGCCTCTAGAGAGCGCAATTCCTATCCGGGTTGGCTAAATTGTAGCATGACGGGTTTTGTTATGACTCCCAACAACTATGTTAAGAATGGTTCAAATCGGTCCATAACCTGATATAGCTGCCATATAAACCGATCTTAGGTCTTGATCCTCTAGAGGGGGCAATTCTCTTCCGATTTTACCTAAATTTTGCACATAGTGTTTTGATATCACATTTAACAACTGTTCGAAGTATGGTTTAAGTCGGTCCACAACCTGATACAGCTCCCATATAAACCGATCTCCCGATTTTGCCTCTTGAGCCCCGAATCGGACTATAACTTGATATAGCTCCTCCTTCGTCCTTATTCATAATTCTTTGTTTGTCTAAAAACAGATACTGAGCAAAGAACTCGGCAGATGCGACCATGGGTATATAAGATTCGGCACGGCCGAACTTAGCACGCTTTTACTTGTTTTCGTTATAATGGTTTAAACAATTTGAATTGTTTTTGGACAAACAAAATGCGTTAAATAAAAGTTTCTATCGTGAACATCAAATCCAGAATATACGAATTTGACATATTTTGGTCGAAAATGATAAAAATAATAAAAAAGTTGGGTTAGCAGTATTCCCCAAGAATTTAGATATGCTTTGGACATCTACCAAAACTTTAAGTTACTCCAGAAACAAAACAATTAGTACTAGCCAGTCCAATGGCAACAATGAAACAAAACTTTCAATTGATGTTAAGTATCGGCAAGATTATCTGATTTCTCCTTTGCCACAGCCTACTTGCTTTGATGGTTAATGCATGGTCTGTGCTAAAATCTAGGATACGCACATCGTTTTAGAATTGCCTAAGAATTCATCAATTCATTAGGTTGCTTTGTGGCCCAATCCCCATTCAATTAGTACAAAGGATGTTCCGAACAATCTCATAAAGCGAATCTACCCGAGCAACACAATCAGTGGCAAATTCAAAGAGAAAAAGTAGAAAATCTGCACTCAAGAGGTGAAGTATTGGTAGAGGCAAAACGATACTTTTCTTAAATCTAAAAATCCAATGGCGCCGAATGGGAAAAATTGTTCCATTATTTGCAATATAAATCTGTCGTAATCTTCTAAGAAGATTTGTAAAGTGTTGCCTTTGAATTATTGTCAAAAAACATCCCCACAAAACAACTATGACTCCCATTTAGAGGACTGGAGTGGTTACGTCATTGTCCCCAATGTAGCAGACTGTGTATGATGTAGAAAACTAAAGGGGATTTGAACAAAATTTTCAGCAAAATTTAATAATTAAAATTTGTTTCTACCCCTTTGGCTACTCTTTCTCTCCCACATAAATGGGACACACTGAGCCATGGAGCGCCCATAACTTAAGCTACCCCAGCAATAGGCACGAGACGGAGAAAAATGCCCAAAGTGCGATTGTTTGCTAATTAAATACATACACAGAGACTCTGGGTGGGATTGAATTTCTGGCTGCGGGCGATAAATGCAATGAACGCTAAAATCATAGGCTTTTGGTTACATTACCATTAGTCGTTGCAAGCGAGCTTATTCTTAATGGCAAAGGCAAATGTTTATGAAAATTTCAAATATTTGTCTTATTCTTAAATGACTGAAATTTAATTTGGCTTTTTTTCATTCTTTTTGCAGGTGAAGTCGAACGTCTACTTAAGGAATACCGCCAGAACCAAGAGTTGGTCCGCCGTATCGGTGGCCATTATTATCAGATCATATATCCGGTGCAGTTGAGGCACCACGAGAAGATGGGCATTTCAACGCGTGAAGTGAGTCCCCCCAAGGTACGCAATCGTTTACGTTCAAAACGAAATTTAAACAATTACACAATGGTATGTTCATACTCTCACTCCTCACTCCTGCTCTATCTCTCTATCTCTGTCTCTCTCTAACCAACTCTAACATTCATTTGTTAAGACATAATCCAACCAGCTTTTTTGTTTCGATATAAGTTTTCTGTTTTCCGTTTTGGTTTTTAGTTTAAATGGCCTTCCTTGCAAATGTGCCCAAGCAGCCATCGCCATGTGAAACCCAAAAAAAAATCTTCAAGTGGAAAGCAGTTCTCACAAAATTTACATTCATTTTCAAATTCCAAACACATCAATACACACAAAATCGCAAATCAAACAAAAAGAAAGACAAACATTTTAATTTTCCAAGAAAATAAAAAGAACAGCAGGCATACCATTGCTTAAGAAACAAAGAATAGTTTTATTCATTTCTAGTTAAATGCATGTTTTCCCGCCTAATGAAGATTTTTATAGTTGAAACTTTTTTTACAGTGTACGAGTCCATTCAATTCCATTTGCATGCGCTTTTCTTTGCTTTTGCTGACACACAATTTGCATAAATTAGAAATCCTTGACCATCCTTGTTTACTCATTATGCCTTAGCTTACCGTTAACTGATCGGCATACTGTATATAAGAAATAGATTTTGACTTTTGAATGTTTCTTGAGAGGGTATTTTGATTTGTTTATTTGCTTTAGATTTCACCTTTTACTATGCCTATTTAACTTTTATAAAATATTAACCCCCCCATATATATATGTATGTACTTGTATAAATATTTTTGTATTAAGGATCATATCACCTGTAGCATTTCATTTAGAATTTAGTAGTATGACAGGTGACATTTTCAACAAAAGATGCAAAAGATAAGATTTTGTAATACACCAGCTGGCCCGATGTGCTTCGCTACTCCCATTTCACATTTATATTCATATTTAACTTTCAAATTACTTTAATTATAATGATATATCCCATTCGGTATACATGTCCATTTGGGGCACAATTTTGGAGTGGAGTGACTCCTCGACGACTCCTCGATGACGCTGAACGCCTGATTTGAATCTTGGCGGGACTCAGAAAAAAAAGTCAGCGGTATTTTTCCCCTCCTAATGCTGGCAATATTTTTGAGGTTCTATGCCAAAGAGGTGTCGCACTGCGGCACGCCTTTCGGACTCGTCTATAAAGAGGAGGCCCCTTATCATTGAGGACTGCACTCATTGATATGTAAGAAGTTTGTCCCTGATCTTTAGTGGAATGTTCAGGGAAAATATGCATATATTCTTAAATCTTGTCCCCTTCGGTGTACATGTTCATTTGGCGCACAATTTTGGGGTGGGTCCCAAACTTTTATGTAAGATTCGTATTCCACTCACAAGTATCTTACGTTTGAATACCGATCAGCTAACATTTCCGTTTGGAAGTGATTTTTGGGGTGGGGCGGCCCCCCTGGTACTCGATCCCAAATATTAATATAAGTTAAGTTTTCTACTACAAATTACCCTTCATTTGGTACCCATTTTGCCCCAAACGGTAAACATTTCATATTTGGGTGGTACATGGGGATGGAGCTGGCCCCCGACAGGACGAATTGTTTTATCATGTCCGTACACTACTCATTAATACATTATATTTGATAAACATATTGTGGGTTGGGTTTTGCGATAGGGCGTCCCATGCGGTTATTTGACATTAATTTTTTCTACCAATTTTTTTGATTTTATACCCTCCACTAATTTCGTCATTCTGTTTGTAACTCCTCGAAATATTCGTCTCAGACCCCATAAAGTATATATATTCTTGATCGTCAGGACATTTTATGTCGATCTAGCCATGTCCGTCCGTCCGTCTGTCTATCGAAACCACGCTAACCTTTTAAGGAGTAAAGCTAGCCGCCATAAATTTTGCACAAATACTTTTTGTTAGTGTAGGTCGGTTGGTATTGTAAATGGGCTATATCGGTCCATGTTTTGTTACAGCTGCCATATAAACCGATCTTGACTTCTTGAGCCACCACAGGGCGCAATTTTTTATCGAATTTGGCTGAAATGTACATAAGGTGATTTTTTATGATTTTCAACAACTGTGTTAATTATGATTGAAATCGGCCTATAATATGATATAGCTATCATATAAACCGATCTGGGGTTTTGACTTCTTGAGCCTCTAGAGGGCGCGATTTCCTTCCGATTTAACTGAAATTTTGCACGTGGTGTTTTGGTATCACTTCCAACAACCATGTACGATTCAAATCGGTTCATAATCTGGTATAGCTGTCATATAAACCGATCTGGGATCTTGACTTCTTGAGCCAAAATAGCACGTAATTCTCATTCGAGTTTACTGAAATTTTGCATAAGGTGTTTTGTTATTACTTCCAATAATTGTGCTAAGTATGGCGCAAATCGGTACATAACCTGATATAGCTGTCATATAAACCGATCTGGGATCTTGACTTCTTGAGCCTCTAGAGGTCGCAATTGTCATCCGATTTGGGAGAAATTTTGTACAACGGCTTCTCTCATGACTTTCAACATACGTGTCTAATATGGTCTGAATCGATCAATAGCTTGATACAGCTCCCATACAAACCGATCTCCCGATTTTACTTCTAGAGCCCCTATATGGCGCAATTCTTATCCGAATGAACTGAAATATTACACAATGAATTCTACAATGTTCAGCATTCATCTATGGTCCGAATCGGACTATAACTTGATATAGTTCCAATAGCACAACAGTTCTTATTCAATATTCTTCGTTTGCCTAAAAAGAGATACTGCGCATAGAACTCGACAAATGCGATCCATGGAGGGTATATAAGATTCGGCCCGGCCGAACTTAGCACGTTCTTACTTGTTATACCCACTTCCGAAGGATGGGGGTACATTAATTTTGTCATTCTGTTTGCAACACATCGAAATATCCATTTTCGACCCATTAAAGTATGTATATTCTTGATCAGCGTAAAAATCTAAGACGATCTAGACATGTCCGTCCGTCTGTCTGTTGAAAACACGCTACAGTCTTCAAAAATAGAGATGCAGAGCTAAAAATTTCCACAGATTCTTTTTTTGTCCATAAGCAGGTTAAGTTCGAAGATGGGCTATATCGGTCTATATCTTGATATAGCCCCCATATAGACCGATCGGCCTATTTAGGGTCTTAGGCCCATAAAAGCCACATTTATTATCCGATTTTGCTGAAATTTGGAACAGTGAGTTGTGTTAGGCCCTTCGATATCCTTCGTCAATTTGGTTCAGATCGGTTCATATTTGGATATAGCTACCATTTAGTCCGATCCTCCGATTTAGGGTCATAGGCCCGATTTTGCCGAAATTTGGGACAGTGAGTTGTATTAGGCCCACCGACATCCTTCATCAATTTGGCCGAGATCGGTCTAGATTTGGATATAGCTGCCATATAGACCGATCCGCCAATTTACGGTCCTTGGCCCATATAAGCCACATTTTTTATCCGATTTTGCTAAAAATTGGGATAGTGAGTTGTGTTAGACCCTTTAATATCCTTCGTTAATTTGGCAGAGACCGGTTCAGATTTGTATATAGCTGCCATATAGACCGATCCTCCTATTTAGGGTCATAGGCCCCTTAAATCCTCATTATTATCCGATTTTGCTTAAATTTTGAACAGGTAGTTGTGTTAAGCCCTTCGACAGCCATCTTCAATTTGGCTCATATCGGTTCAGATTGGGATATAGCTGCCATATAGACCGATCTCTCGATTTAAGGTTTTGGGTCCATAAGAGGAACATTTATTATCCGATGTCGCCGAAATTTGGCACAGTGAGTTGCTTTAGGCCTTTCAACATTCTTCTTCAATTTGGGTCAGATCGGTTCGGATTTGGATATAGCTGCCATACTGACCGATCCGCCGATTTAGGATCATAAGCACATAAAAGCCACATTTATTATCAGATTTTGCTGAAACTTGGGACAGTGAATTGTGTTACACCTTTCAACATCCTTCATCAATTTGGCCCAGATTGGTCCAGATTTGGATATAGCTTCCATATAGACCGATCTCTCGATTAAAGGTTTTGAGCCCATAAAAGGCGCATTTATTGTCCGATTTCGCCGAAATTTGGGACAGTGAAATGTGTTAGGCCCTTCGACATCCTTCAGATCGGTCTATATTTGGATATGGCTACTAGAAAACCAATATTTTGTTCTACAAAATTGAACAATGACTTGTACATATTAGACCTCTCAATATCCGTGTCGAATTCGGTCCAAATCGGAATATATTTGGATAAAGCTGCTATGGAGGCATAAATTATGCATTTTTCACCGGATTATGACGAAAGGTAGTTTACATATATACCCGAGGTGGTGGGTATATAAAGTTCGGCCCGGCCGAACTTAACGTCTTTTTGCTTGTTTTATTCTAAAAACCCCTTAACAATTGCATATTCCCATCATCCTCATGCCTCTAAGTAATAAAATATAACACTATGTTCACCAATGACGTTGTATTAAATAACAGTTAACGATAACTATGCTAAGAGTCCTCCCTTTTAAAGCCATTTCGAAAAGTGTGTCGCTGAGCAACATTTTTTCATTGAGAAGTTCTGCATGGCTGAAGGCTTTACAACTCTGATCTTTTCCCCAAAATACAAACCGAAGTATTCAGCATCATATGCCAACTTCTGACCTACTATTCACTTTAACCTCGAACCACGAGCTGTTCTATTACAAATCTGGCCCATACATATATATACTCATTGTTATAGTCCAGTCCATAACCATCGCTGATGTTGACAATGCGCCACAATGGTCTCCATTTCAACTAGGTTTATGTATTAAATAGCCCACTTTAAATATCTCTTTGCCACGGAATGGTGTGGTGTGCATAAATACTTTATTCTCCGAAGTGCTATTAAATCTTTTCCCATTTACTGTATTCAAAACGAATTGTGAATAGTAATATATCCGGAGGGCGAATATGTTAAACTTTTCAAAAATATTTTCATTCTTTTGTTCATGCTCTAATAGTCACGCCCGATGATGATGCAATGCAAAACCCCTTAAAAGTTCCAGCGAAAGTCGTAGGAAGTACTTGAGTTCATTTCGTTGGAAAACATTTGTTGCCATCAAATTTATTCAGAGAAATAGAAATTGCTAATGTCGAAGTACTTTGCAAACAACTTGATTAATTTTTAAAATGCTAATTGTGTAATAATTAATTTTGAGGTCGAACAGGAATATGCTGCACCACCAACAGCCTGCTTACGCAGGACAAAAAAAAAAGAAAACATATTCCTGAAAGCCAATTCGCAAATAAAACCAATTATTAGCGGGTATTCTCCGGAGATCCTTTTCTTTGAGAGAGTGTGTGTGGGTGTGTGTGTGTGAGTGTTTGTTAACATTCTATGGAAAGCGTCGCTCTTGAAACACGTTTTTATTGCTTGGAACCTTTTTGGTTCTTTTTTCGTTTTTTGTACTTCTTCAAGAAGGCTGGAAGGGTGGTGGCACTCAAACCCCGGTACAGGGAATTGGGAATATACACAAAATGAAATGGAATTAACCAAGTCTTATGAATTTAATTTGACAAAAACTTTGTATGGTTAATGAATAATTCAGGACACACGAATTGTCGACAGATAACAAGCAAAAGGTTTACCACCAAAAACTCCCAAAGCAATGGCACCTTTGTATTTGTGGCTTTCATACCAATTGGATGCCAATGCAAATGCCATTCTTGTGTCCCCCACTCCAGCACACTTAACAAGCAATTGGAGGCAATTGAGTTGTATTTTATTCGCATTGATTTCGAATGTTCAGTAAATCGACTTGGCAAAATGCAAAATACTTCATTTTACGAAAGACACTGAGACAAAGGGAATGAGAGAGAGAGGGGGAGAGAGCGAAAGCGATTGGCTGTGGTTCCACAATATTTATGAAGGAAATAAGCAAATTAGCGGCAAATCGCTTTGAAGCAATTTGTACTCGAACGTGTCTGCAATTGTCAGTAACTGCCCCTCCATCTCGCTACCAGTCCAGCCCAGCCCAGCCTGGCCTCTGATGCGGGGCGACGTGGTGGTTTGGTGCCTCAAAAAGTACTTTAAGTATAAATCGATGTTTCATTTACTTTGTCGAAAAGAAACTTTCTAAATTCCAAACATAAGACGCTAATAACACAATATCAGCAACAAGAACAACAACAATGAGCCCTCATAACACCATCACGGTCCCACACGCATACACGGCGCCCTAACAAATGGCTACAATATTGTGGGAAATTGAGAAGGATGGTTGTTTAGTTGGATGGCTGATAGGATGCCCGGGGTGTGAGGCAAACGCAAAAACAAGTCGAAAAGACTCAACGAAGGAGTAAATAACAGCAAGAAGATTGATTACAGTGTGGCGTAAATTGTTTTGATTTATTTCGAAATCAATGAAGTTCAACAGTTTCCCCTTAGCTCGTTTGTCAGTACAATGTATCCGCCCTCACACACACACTTACGAACGCACCATACCACGGAGACCCTCGAGGAGCCTCATTTGCTCCCCTCTTGCCACCAACCAAGCTACTGCCGCTTCCGAATGGCTTGCTCTCAACTCAAGCCTAATGGCAAATCGGATATAGCGAATACTTTCAATATGCCTCTCTGTTCTCGTTTTATATCCTCCGATGCTGCTTAACTTAAATTGTAACTCATGTTCTGGTATGGCAGCAATATTTTCTGTCCCTTTGGCTAAGAAATAAAAACAAAACGACTCGCATCCTGTCGTACTAAACGCGAGAGTATATTTTATACTCCTTCATTTGTTTGTTTGTGTGTTTATGCGTTCACTTTTTTACTCTTTGAAATCTTACAAGGAATGTTGGGCCAAAACATTATTTATTTACAGCCAGAAAAAAGTATCATTCCCTAAGGAAAAAAAAAAAAATTTTAGAAAAATATTGGTGCGAACATAAAATATTGTCGTCTAACAATTTTATATCGGAAACATAAGTAAATGCAAATAGGGCGTGGGCAGAAAAAAAGATTGGTTGGAATTTCCGTTAACAAGAACAAACAACGCGCACACTCTCGGATTCGTACTAATTTCAGATCAGTTTTTATTTAACCAGTTCACTCTATGTTTGAAACAAAAATTAACTTCTTATATGATTTTGGTGACCGTCGCTTTGGGTGCTTTTCACTGTCCTTTTATATCTGTTGCTCAATGTATTATTGGTGTTGTCTTGACAAAGCGTTAAACGTTAATAAAACAAGTAAAAGCATGCTAAGTTCGGCCGGTCCGAATCTTGGGTATCCACCATCATGGGTTCTGCTGAAAATCTTAAATTAACTTAAACTTAACACAAGGGTACTTCACGTACCAAATTTTAGCCGAATCGGATAGAAACTAAGGCTTCGAGGCCCGCTCCTCTGCACCTTCTTTAACTCTCTAATATATCCGCTGGGTACTTGGACCCAAATTTTAATACCATATTCGTTTTCTGGTCTCCAATACCATTTATTTGATGCCCTTATTGGGCCCATAGGACCACTTTCGAATATGGGTGGCGTTTTTCGGGTAAGGGGGACGGTCCGCCTCCACCCGATATCCAGAAATTATATAAATAGCATATGTCTTCTACCAGACATACGTACACAATCTATGAAAATTTCAAGAAAGTCGGTTCACACAAGTATCATAAAGTCATAATGGGTCTAATGGCGTTTTGAGGGGTGGCGTGACCCCCTACTTCGATCTGCATACTTTTCATTTGATACCCATATTGTCCTTATCGGTCCACTTTTGATTTTGGGTGGTGTTTTTGGGGTTACGGTGGAGGATGAAAATTGATTTTTCTAGAGACTCAAGAAGTCAAATCTGGGGACCGGTTTACAAAGGGGCTATATCTGTTTATAGACCGATTCAAAGCATACTTGGCACGGATGTTGAACATCAGAATAGAAGATTTTGTGCCGAATCTCACCCAAATAGGATGAAAATTAAGATTTTCAGGTGCCTAAGAAGTCAAAACCGGGAATAGGTTTATACGGCGGTTGTATCCAAATCTGAACCGATTTGGCCCATTTCCAATTCCCAGCATTCCCAGATGTTCATCAAAAAGAAGTATCTGTGCAAAATTACGAGTGGCCATCTTTGCGCTTTCGAGCGCTATGGTGATTTTGATGATCAAGAAATTATGCATATACTTTACGGGGTCGCTGATCAGTTTCGAAGTGTTACAAACGGAATTTCTATGGTGGAGGATATAGAAAGCCGGCAGCAACCGAGCTCTTTGCAAATATAACAAGTAAAAAAGCATTAAGTTTGGCTGGGCCGAACTTTGGATACCCACCACCTCGTGTAAATATGTAAACCACCTTTCATCATAATCCGTTGAAAAATGCATAATTTATCCCCCCATAGCAGCTTTATCAAAATATGGTCCGTTTTGAACCAAATTCGACACGGATATTGAGTAGTCTAATAAAAACAAGTCATTGTTCAATTTTGTAGAACAAAATATTGGTCTCTTTGGTAGCCATATCCAAATATAGACCGATCTGAACCATATACGACACGGACGACGAAAAGCTTAACATAAGTCACTGTGTCAAATTTCAGCAAAATCGGATTATAAATGTGATTTTTATGAGGCTAAGGCTATAAATCGAGAGATCGGTCTATATGACAGCTTTATCCCTAACTACACGGATCTGGGCCAAATTGAAGAGGGCTGTCGAAGGACCCAACGCAGTAAATGCGCCTTTTATGGGCCCAAAAACATTATATCGAGAGATCGATCTATATGACAGCTATAACCAAATCTGCACCGATCTGTGCCATATTGCAGAAAGATGTCGAGGGGCCTATCGCAACTCACTGTTCAAATTTTGGACAAAATCGGACATTAAATGCACCATTTATAGGCCCTAAAGAGCTTAAATCGAGAAATCGCTCTATGTGACAGCTATATCCATATCTGGACCGATCTGGGCCAAATTGAAACAAGATGTCGAAGGGCCTTACACAACTAACTGTCCCAAATTTTAGCGACATCGGACAATAAATGTGCCTTTTATGGGCCCAAAACCTTTAATCGAGAGATCGGTCTATATGGGAGCTATATCCAAATTTTTACTGATCTGAGCCAAATTGAAGAAAGATATCGAAAGGCCTAACACAACTCACTGTCCCAAATTTCGGCTTCATCGGACAATAAATGCGCCTTTTATAGGCCCAAAACCTTAATCCGATCGGTCTATATGGCAGCTATATCCAAATCAGAACCGATCTGGGCCAAAATGACTGGCCTAACACAACTCACGGTCCCATGTTTCAGCAAATTTGGATAGCAAATGTGGCTTTATTGGGTCTAAGACAGGCAGCCCTTATACACTTGATCTCTAATATTATCACCAGTTTCAAAATCCCATTCCAAAGTGCATTCGTTTAAGACCCATATTGCCCGGTTGACCTACATATCCATGTTTGTTTTTTTTTTATACCCTCCACCATTGAATGGGTGTATACCAATTTCGTCATTCTGTTTGTAACACCTCGAAAAATGCGTCTTGATCGTCATGTCATTTTAAGTCGCTCTAGCCATGTCTGACCGTCCGTCTGCCTGTCGAAATCACGCTAACTTTCGAAGGAGTAAAACTAGCTGCTTGAAATTTTGCACAAATACTTTTTAGTGTAGATCGGTTGGGATTGTAAATGGGCCAAATCGGTCCATGTTTTGATATAGCTGCCATATAAACCGATCTTGGTTCTTGAACCTCTGGAGGGCGCAATTCTAGTCCGATTTGACTAAATTGTGCACGTAGCGTTTTGGTATCACTTCCAACAATTATGTTAAGTATGGTCGGTTCATATGCGGCCATATGAACCGATCTTGGATCTTGACTTCTTGAGCCGCTGGAGGGCGCAATTCTCATCCGATTTGGCTGAAACTTCGAATGAGGTGTTTTCTTATGACTTTCAATAATTGTGCTTAGTATGGCGCAAATCGGTACATAACCTAATATAGATGCCATATAACCCGATCTGGGATCTTGACTTCTTGAGCCTCTAGAGGGCGCAATTCTCATCCGAATTGGCAGAAATTTTGTACAACGGATTCTCTCACGATCTTTAACATACGTGTCAGGTATGGTCTCAATCGATCACATTCGCACTCTACTTTTAACGACCTTTTATTTGAGTCCCATATTGTCTCCATCATGACAACATGTTTTTTTGGGATAAATTGGGGTTGGAAGGGTCTTTTGCAACTCTTACCAAATTTTTTGCTCTACACAGAATACCTTTAAATTGAGTATTCGTTCGATCGGGATAGATCGAACTTTTTCGCCCTTATGTCAGCTTTTAGCAAAGTGGATTTTTAGGGAGGGCAAGTTGGGACGCTTTAATAGTGTGTGCCAAATATTGATTTAAAATTCATTTCATTTGAGTCCCATATCGCTTCTATCTCTCTATTTGTTTGAGTTTCTTTTTATTGCGGCCCTACAAGGCGTGGCTGTGTATTTTGATTCATTCATTCGTATTCTACTCCCAAATTCCTCTCACTTAAGTTACATATTGTCCCAATTAGACAACCCCCATTTGGTGGTGTAGTCCGATTGGGCCTCTTGAGCTCGTTAAATTCTTATTTGATGCACCATCTTAATCGGTCTTATCGGTCCAAACTAAACCTTTGATAATACTGATATATATAGCGATCTCCTGAAATTTACTTCTACAATTCGTAGGTTGCGTAATTTTCTTCTGAGTGTTACTGAGCTTGAAAGACTTTAAATTTTAAGTTCACCTCCGCATTATATGTGGTCGTAGAAGATATGGTTGATGTGGTCATAAAATATATGATTATTGTCGACAATTTATATCGGACTAACAAAAAGTGCTATTCAGCAGGAGATACAACTTGCCTACAGTGACACCTGTCTCCTTGGATAGAGGGAATTTTCCATTTACAGAAAGCGCTAAATTCCTGGGTGTGTTGCTGGACAGGAAATTGCCCTATACACCTGCAAGAGAGGCATTGGCAAAAGATGGGGGGTTTAGACCATGCGTCATACATTGGGTATATACTGAAGTTGTCAGACCTATAATGCTATATGGTGTTGTGGTCGAGTGGACGGCGCTTCAAAAGTTCACCAACTGTTCAATACTCAACCGGATCCAAAGTATGGCTTGTTTGTGCATCTCAGCCGCACTGCGGACGACGTTAACTAATGCTCTGAATTGAATGCCACATCAAATGGCTCTGAACATTGTGGCTAGACAAATTGCTGCAACCACAGTCGTTGGGCTAAGGGAGCTTCCTCTTGCAAGCTACATAGACTTTTATACGAATGGTACTAAACTAGACGACTAGGTGGGCTTTGGAGAACTGGTCATATCGAAAAGGTTACCCGACTACTGCAGTGTGTATTAAGCGGAGATCCTTGCAATTAAGGAAGTGACGGAATGGCCAAGATATAATGTTATAACGACGAGTGGCATAAATATCTTCTCAGACAGCCAGGCAACAATTAAATCCCTGGAGAACATATTTCTGAACACAAAAAACCGCCCTCGACGATGTGGCCTAATCTAAACTTGAAGAGGTCTACCGCTTTGACAGTGGCTAGAACAGACGTCTCAATCATTGTGTCCATCATGAGAGGTTACTGTCTAATCGGAATACATGCTGACAGACTGAAGGTTGCCAGCAACGACTTTTGTAGAAGCTGTAAGGACATTGAAGAAGAAGAGACTATAGAACACATTCTGTGTGTGTGTCCCGCACTAGCAGTCAGAAAGAGGCCCAAAGACCAACATATGAACAGATTTGTAGGTCCTTTCAAGACCTAGGACACACTTTATGGTAAATGTTGTCTAAGATTTATTAATTTTCTAAAATTATCTATTTTAATATATATAACAAAACTGAAACTTGAATCATATTTGGTCCTTAACGGAATGTTGAGTACATATGCGAAATTCGGTTAGCAAGGATTTTCTAATCCCAATTTCCATCAAAATAAAAAACAATTTTTTTCGAGTTTATTCAGAATTTATCGCAGCAAACTTAGCTTAAAGGCTTCTCCATTAAAATAAATAAACTCTTCGCCATCTCTATAGTCATCGCCATTTTTGGAGCAAACAAAATGAAAATATTACGCCGGAAATGTACACAAAAGATTTATTAGCGAAATTGATTTACAACATTCCATGGCAAACAGGCAACATAACCGTTGCTTGCTAATGCCAAGACTCTAAGCATTTTTCCCAAATTCTCAATACAAGCTTCGATTTATTTCTTATTGCGTTTATTTCTCATTTCAGCTCTTGTTGCTATTTTTTATTGCATTTCTTCTGTTATTATATCCCCTGGAAAAAGTAACTCAAAGTCGTAATGAAGACCACGTTCCTACGTCAATGGAGAGGGAAACATAAAACATATCCCCAGTTGGGAAATTTGACCGAATAATAATCATTAACGTTTTATTCATGGTCAGATTAGTGGTCAACTCAGCTGCAAATGTGTACCACAGCAAATGTGCAAGGAATTGTAAAAAACAATGGCCAACTACCGCATACCCAATTCTCATAGTCCGTCTTAAATCAGTAAATGGATCTTCTCTGTTCATTGGTAGGAGGCAAAAGCCTTAAATAACGTAATGACCGTATGATCTAAATCAGAAATTTAGTTCCATTTTTGGAGAGAGAATAAGAGCAGTCAGTAATCAGACAGCATTGTGATACTACAAAGATTTAAGTTTAGGGTTTTGGTAAAGAGTTGATCCTTTCTCAAATTAAATTCTTTAAATGTATTTGTAAACCATTAAGGAAAGGCAAAAGTCGGGCGGTGCCGACTATACAATACCCTACTCCACCTAGTGCATGTAGTACTTTTTATATGTAGAACTTATCTCGAAATCTAGTCTGACTTTAATTTGGATACCAATTGGAATAGCAATTTAGAACCTTGTAAGATTTTCCTACCATAGGACACAACATTTGGATTTCCACATGTTTAAAAGGCCATATCGGATAAAAGTTTATATGGGAGTTAAGTCGAAACCTGTGCCAATTTTAATGACACATACTGGGACTTGAAACAGAACATCTCACGCCCAAGATTGTAGAGATGTGACCAAAATTGTGGATTTTTACTGCCTTAAAAGTTCATATCGGATGGAATATACACATTGGAGCTATATCTAAATTAGGACGGATTTTAATGAAATTTTGCGCACGTATTGGAACGTCAATTTAAACGTCTCATGCAAAATCGGACGAAAATTGTGGATTCGATTTTTATCAAATTTTGCACACATATGGAGATGTCAAATAAAACACTCCATGCCAAATTTTGTAAAGATCGGTAAAAAATTGTGGATTCTACAGCCTTGAACGGCCTTATCGGATGAAAGATATATATGGGAGCTATATATCTATATCTGGACCGATTTTCATGAAAATTTCCAGACATATTCGGACGTCAAATAAAACATTTCGCGCAAAATATCGGACTAATACTGTGGCTTCTAAGGCCTTAAACGGCCATATCGGATAAAGATATATATGGGAGCTATATCTAAATCTGAACCGATTTTTATAAAACTTTGTACACGTAGGTAGACCTCAAATAAAATACCCAATGCCAAATTTTGTAAAGATCGGACGAAAATTGTGGCTTCTACAGCCTTAAAAGTCCATATCGGATGAAAGATATATATGGGAGCTATATCTTAATCTGAACCGATTTTTTTAAATCAATAGCGTTTGTCCTTGGACCAAAAAAGTAACATGTGCAAAAAGTGACAATCGGACAACAAATACGACCTACACTTTGATTACATGAATACATGGACTCACAGACGGACATGGCTAAATCGAATCAGAAAGTGATTCTGAGTCGATCGGTATACTTATCAATGGGTCTAGCTCTTCTCCTTCTTAACATTGCAAACAAATGCACAAATCTCTAATTCCCTGTACTCCAATGGTGGTGTAGGGTATAAATATTCGCTTATTTTGCTATTGGCCCCAGATACTTGGGCCTCAATTTTAATGTCATGATATGCACGATTTGCGATTTCAACAGGACGAGGCGCTTATGTGCGACAAACTCAATTGCCGTGGTCACGTTGCACTTTGAATGACTTTTTCAATTATATATAAGCTAAATCAAGTTATTGAACGATATGGGCCGTACTTGTTATGGCTGTTAGTTGTCATAGGAAAACCACCACCTCCAAAATTTCAGGCAAATCGAGTAATAATTCCGCCCTCCAGAGGCTCAGAAAATCAAATTGGGGGATCGGTTTATATGGCAGCCATATCAGGTTATCAACCGATTTAGACCATACTTGGAACATTTGTTGGGAGGCCAAAACGACATGCAAAATATCAACCATATTGGAATAGAATTTCTCCCTCTAGAAGTCAAATAAGTCTAATCGGGAGATCGGTAAACTATATCAAGTTATGAACCGATTTGAACCATGCCTATCACAATTGTTGGAAGTGATATCAAAACACCACGTACAAAATTTCAGCCAAACATTATAAGAACTGTGCCCTGAAGAAGCTCAGGAAGTCAAGGCCCGAAATCGGTTTATATGGCAGCTATATCAAAACATGGACCCATTTGGCCCAATTGCAATCCCAACCGACCTACACAAAAAGAAAGTATTTGTGCAAAATTTCACTCACAAATTAACTCATTCGAAAACTAGTGTGATTTCGACAGACAGACGAATGGACTTACACACGGACAATACTAGATCGACTTAAAAAGTCATGACGGTCAAGAATATATATACCTTACGGGATCTTAGACGCATATATCAAGGTGTTATAAACAGAATGACGAAATTAGTATACCCCCATTCTATGGTGGAGGGTATAAAAATATACCATTTGAGAGCGTATAAAGATAACTCTTTGAAATGGTTAGAGCAAAGCCTCAGCTGGCATATCCATTACAAGTCTTTTTCGATTCCATTCCATAGTGGGTCGTAGATATGTCAATATACCTTCAGGTTAGGTTTGATTGAAGAGAGGTTGCAGATATTAATCCTCCCCATGCCACTATGGACATACACCTAAGCCAGTGATCGGCTTGTTGCCTTGTTCTGCGCTCTAAATACTAAAAAGTGACCACGAAAAAGAAAACCTAAGTTAGGAGTTCCGTTCCACTTACAAAATCCATAATTGTTTTTCATACCACTCCTCTTAGTTGGTTCATGTCTGGTATTGTATAAAGGAAATGCTCCAACGTTTCATCATCTTCCCCACATGCCCTACATATGCTATCACTTTCCGTACCAATTTTGCATAAGTGAGCACGTAGTCCTATGTGTACCGTTATGATAACGACAGATATACTGACCCCCGTTTTACTTCCTTTCTGTAATATCCTCGTCTTCTCGCGATCCTGATCTCCCCATAGGATTTTCGCCGTCCTACCGACAGTTTCGCTGTTTCACAGTCGAGCACGCCCTTAACTCGTACTGCGTTGACCCGAAAGGCTTCGAATAAACCAAGTTTATTGACGGCAGTCCACTGGCCTTCACTGCCAAATCGTCTGCTCTTTCATTCCCCCTTACTCCGCTATGACCCGGCGCTAAAACAATGCGGATTGTGCCATCCTCAGAGGGTTATCGTTAATCTCCTTCTTACACTCCCCAACTGTTCGTGAGCTTACCGTACTGGTTGTTATTGCACTGATGGCCAGTTTACTGTGCGTAAAGATGTCCACACTCGACGTCCTAGCGTGAACACCAGACCACCTGACACATTCCGTGGTCGCCCGGATTTCTGCCTGCAGGATCGTATTATGGTCAGGTAGTCGAAAATAGATGTCCGTCCTTGGGTTCTCAATGTAGATCCCCAGGCCCACTCTGTCCTCTAGCTTTGATCCATCTATATATCATGATTTCCCAGATGGCAATGCCAGAGTTCCGTCAATCCAAGACTGTGCCTGTGGTAGCAAAGTCTCGCGCTCGATCTCAAGTGTCATCTCAGGTATCTGATCGGAAGCCTCTTCTAATTCATCCGGGTTTCTTATCGTCGCCTCGATTATACCAGGATGATATAACCTGATCCTATCCTATATCCATTATCCCATCTCCTAAGTCTCGTAACCGCAGTAGCTGCTTCACACTTAATCTGTATGTCAATGGGTAGGATATTAATAGACTCTAGTTCCCTAGTGGGAGTGGTCTAAGATTATTAATTTGACATTATTGGACTTCTTCCGATTACTTTGAAGAAAATGTGTACATCGATAAACCAACAACAATTCAAAAGCTGAACGATCAGAACATCGATGCTGAGGCATCATCCGAAAATTGGACCATCGGCAGGAAGCTTTCCGCGTACCCTCGTCTGAGACCCCATAAAGTATATATTTTCTTGATCGTCATGACATTTTATGTCGATCTAGCCATTTCCATCTGTCTGTCCGTCCGTCCTTGCGTCCGTCTGTCTGTCGAATGCACGCTAACTTTCGAAGGAGTAAAGCTAGCCGCTTGAAATTTTGCACAAATATTGGGTTGCCCAAAAAGTAATTGCGGATTTTTTAAAAGAAAGTAAATGCATTTTTAATAAAACTTAGAATGAAATTTAATCAAATATACTTTTTTTACACTTTTTTCTAAAGCAAGCTAAAAGTAACAGCTGATAACTGACAGAAGAAAGAATGCAATTACAGAGTCACAAGCTGTGAAAAAATTTGTCAACGTCGACTTTATGAAAAATCCGCAATTACTTTTTGGGCAACCCAATACTTCTTATTAGTGAAAGTCGGTTGGGAATGTAGAGGGGCTATATCGGTCCACGGTTTGATATAGCTGGCATATAAACTGATCTTGGATCTTGACTTCTTGAGCCGCTAGCCAACAATTGTTCTAAGTGTGGTTGAAATCGGTCTATAACCTGACATAGCTGTCATATAAACCTATCTGGGGTCTTGATCTCTTGAGCCGCTAGGGTGCACAATTCTTATCCGATTTGGGTGAAATTTTGCATGAGGTGTTTTATTATGACTTCTATCAACTGTGCTGAGAATGGATGAAATCGGTCAATAACCTGATATTGCTGCCATATAAACCGATCTGGGGTCTTGACTTCTTGAGCATCTACAGGGAGAAATTCCTATCTGATTTGGCTGAAATGCATGACGTGTTTTGTTACGACTTCCAACAGCTGTATTAAGAATGATTGAAATCAGTCCATAACCTTATATAGCTGCCATATAAACCGATCTGGGGTCTTGACTTCTTGAGCATCTAAAGGGCGCAAGAATTACTCTACGCAAGAATTACTCTTACGGCTACTCTCATGAGAACATAACATACGTGTCGAATATGGCATGAATCGGTTTTTAGCCTTATACAGCTGCCCTATAAACCGGTCTTCCTATTTTACTTCTTCAGCCCCTAAAGTGCGCAATTCTTACTAGATTTGGCTGAAATTTTACACAGCATGACTGCAACTATGGGCCCCAATATTCAGTTCAATTATGGTCCAAAATGAACCATAACTTGATATTGTTCCAATAACACAGCAATTCTTTTCTTTTATCCTATGTTTGCCTGAAAAGGGATACCGTGGAAAAGGGAGCTCGACAGAGAATACATCAATGGCACTCTCAAAGTAGTTCTTTCTAACATCCACTGTCTGTCCCAATCAACTGTATGTTGTTTGCCGACTTTATAGTATGGTATGATCACTCATTTTCAAAGACTACTATAAAGTCGAAAACCGCATTGATAAGTTTCAATTACTTCGTGGTCTCTGTCATGTCATCATCTTTTTTGCAATGTGAGGGACACTTATACCCCTACAGTAAGCACATTCCGTTTTGTAATATTTTTGATTAAAGGGGCATAGTATTCTAAAGTTCTATTTTTGGGTTTTAAATAGATCAACTGGTAAGCCATCGGCTACTGATGCTTTGTTATTATAATATTCCTTTACTATTATATTTTCAATAGTCAAACCAGTAGTTGGTCTTCTTCTTATTTTTGGTCAGTATATAGCTTTAAGCGTCATAAAGTAATAAAAAAAATGATTATTAGGGTCTTGCAACGAAGCGTTAAATAATTTATTAATTGGAAAAATAATTCAATCACTAATAGAAATTGGCTCAACCCCATATATTTTCATATAGAGTTTTTTTTTTTGCTTTTCCAATAATTTAGTCAATTTAATATTTTGCATCACTTACTGTTTGGTAATTTAATCCTGCCTCTTTGTTTTTTTTTTTTTTTCTTTGTTTGTTTACATGAGTGTGTGTGTGTGTGTGTCCATTAATAAGCTTTTACTTTGGGCGGTATTTATTGAATAATTTCACTTCATAATTAATGGATTCTATTGAATGTCATAGCAAATAATTTTTGGCTCAAACAATGGCATTTGTTTTTTGTTTCCTAAAAATGCACAAAGTATTCAATAATTAATGCAAATAAATGTATTCACACCAATATAATACTGAACGATGTTTATTTTTTCCATTTATTACAGCCGGGTCAACGACCACGTCCTCATGATGACGGTGGCTTCAGCAGAGGCAGAACAAAGGTAGGTTAATCTCATGTTTAATCCTCCGCAAAGCATTGCTAGACCAAAAACTATCAGACCGAGTATTCACATGTGAGCACAGATAATGTCCACAGATTAATGAAAAACAGGACAGCAGGCGAGCTGACCAGCGACAGCAGTGGTCAAACATTTTAAGTTTTGCCAACAGCTACCAATGCTAGGCAATGGAGGCCCATTACACTTGAAGAGTGGCGGGTCATGCTATGTTATTCTATGTCAAAGGAAGCTCTAAGGAGTAGAGGTGGTGTGGTGATGTGTGTGTGTGTGTGGCTCATTTGCTAACTGACCAATAATTAATTCATACCAACCACCCCAACACCAAAGAAGATGAGGTTACCCAGTGAACCAAACGTTCAGCGTTCGGTCAGAAGTCTGTAGGAAAATTTGGCAAATTCATCCGAAGTCTGTACGAATTCTTTACGAATAATATATAGTGTGGTTGATACGACTTCGAAACGAAATGTCGGATGGAAATCTGACTTTTTTGTCGACACTTCGCCGTCACTTAGAATTCTGATGTTAAGTCTTAATGAATACGACTTGTGTTATCGATTTCTGACCGAAAGTATATTAGAATTCCCTAATGATTTGAATTTTTTTTTTTCGACTCATCGCATTGATTTGTGACGAATTCTGGAATAAAAATTTTTAGAATTCGGATAAACTTTATGACTTGACTTATCGAAGTCTTAACGAATTCTAAAAGAATTCTTTCATAATTGAATGTATTTTCCGACGGATCAAATTGCAAATTTGAACATTCTCCTGAATCTCCTTTTTATAGCCGAGTCCAAACGGGAGAAGTTTTTACAAATGTCACTTACTTTACTTTGGCTATGACAGAACATTTGTTCGACTAGCCGAACTTAGAATAGCGCTCACAAATGTCATAAGCATGGAATAATCACGACTGAATTTTTATACCCTCCACCATAGGATGGGGGTATACTAAGTCCGAGACCCCATAAAGTATATATATTCTTGATCGTCATGTTACTTAAAGTCGTTCTAGCCATGACCGTCCGTCCGTCTGTCTGTCCGTCCGTCCGTCTATCTGTCGAAAGCACGCTAACTTTCGAAGGAATAAAACTAGTCTCTTGAAATTTTGCACAAAAACTTTTTATTATTGCAGGTCGGTTGGGATTGTAAATGGGCCACATTGGTCCATGTTTTGATATAGCTGCCATATAAACCGATCTTGGGTCTTGACTTCTGGACCCTTTGGGGGCGCAATTCTCGTCCGATTTGAATTAAATTTTGCACGTGGTGTTGTGGTATCACTTCCAATAACTGCTCTAAGTATGATTGAAATTGGTCAATGTTTTGATATAGCTGCCATATAAACCGATCTTGGGTCTTGACTTCTGGAGCCTCTAGAGGGCGCAATTCTCGTCCGATTTGACTTAAATTTTGCACGTGGTGTTTTGGTATCACTTCCAATAACTGCTCTAAGTATGGTTGAAATTGGTCAATTTTTTGATATAGCTGCTATATAAACCGATCTTGGGTCTTGACTTCTTGAGCCTCTAGAGGGCGCAATTCCTGTACGACTGGACTGAAATTTTGCACGTGGTGTTTTGGTATCACTTCCAATAACTGCGCTAAGTATGGTTCAAATCGGTAAATGTTTTGATATAGCTGCTATATAAACCTATCTTGGGTCTTGACTTCTTGAGCCTCTAGAGGGCGAAATTCTTGTACGATTGGACTGAAACTTGCACGTAGTACAATTAGTATCACTTACAACAACTGCGCTAAGTATTGGGAAATGTTTTGATATAGCTGCTATATATACCGATCTTGGGTCTGGGTGCTTAATATGGCGCAAATCGGATGATAACCTGATATAGCTGCCATATAAACCGATCTGGGATCTTGACTTCTTGAGCCTCTAGAGGGCACAATTCTCATCCGATTTGGAAGAAATTTTTGTACAACGGCTTCTATCATGACTTTCAACATACGTGTCTAATATGGTCTGAATCGATCAATAGCTTGATACAGCTCCCATATAAACCCATCTCCCGAATTTGATTCTTGAGCCCCTACAAGGCGCAATTCGTATCCGAATGAACTGAAATATCACACAATGACTTCTATAATGTTCAGCATTCATTTATGGTCCGAATCGGACTATAACTTGATATAGCTCCAATAGCACAACAGTTCTTATTCAATATTCTTTGTTTGCCTAAAAAGAGATACCTCGCATAGAACTCGACATATGCGATCCATGGTGGAGGGTATATAAGATTCGGCCCGGACAAACTTAGTACGCTCTTACTTGTTTTTCTGATGGCAAGCACAAAAAAGACAAAAACATTCGACAAAGGTTTTAGACCTCGTTCAGAATTCCTTTTAAACTGCCGGGAAAAGTTTCTACCGGTGTAAAAAAAACTCCTACGAAAATACGTTCAGAGATCGTTTAGAACACTTTCTGTCGGACTGGCGGAAACAAAGTCCCTCAGAAGACAAAACCGAATTCGGAACGATTTCGGCAAGATCTTTTCGGAAGAGTTCAGAGTTTGTACAGAAATGCCTAACATGCGAAATATGGTTCACTGGGTGCATAGTTACGTTGGTTGTGGGTGTGTTTTTATTTTGTTTGTATTTGTACTTGTGTTATATTTTGTGACGGCAAATAAATCCCTTTTTGTGAGCACACTACCCGATGCAGGGATTTCCAGTTGAGCCGGTGATAATTCCCTGCAATTTATTTTATGAATAATGTCGGCGTCAAAGCCATGTACATGAATAATTACACAGCATTCATATTGTCTTTCATCAATGCCACTCAGCACAGTGGGTCATCATGGCCAAAGCTACGGTCTGCACAGCACTACCTCAACGTTGGGCGAGTGTGTGGCGCTGCCTGGCAAGTGCCCATATCATTTGTCAGCCGGATAAGTAAACACTATTAATAAAACATATTATAGTGGATTATGAGAAGTGCCACTCTTAGCTGGTGTCCAGGCTCCAGGCTCCCAATTGAGTAATCTCCAAAAATATGCATTTGTCATGGGTTTGGCATAGTCACATTCCTATGCTGTGTACATTTCTGTGATGCCACAATAATTTTGGATCTTGGAAAAATGTTCATCTTGGACACCAGCATCAGCAGCAGGGTAGTTAAAATCATCTGCACCAAAACTATTGTTTGTGTGTGGGAGGATGTGTGTGTGTGTGTGTGAGTGTGCAAGGGACAAACCGCCCATAGACCAGCATGGCCAGGCAAAGTTTATTAGCCATTTTGTGTGTTGCATGACTTAGGTGAATTTACAAAATATTTTCCACATTCCTTATGGCAGAGATTCTTGTCTTTTAAAAGCACAAGTGGCTAAGAACCAAGCAGTGCTGTTGTGTGTGTGTGTGTAGGTGTATGAGTGTGTGTGTGGAGTAGATTATGCGCAAAGTTATTAGGATAACATGAAGGACTCACATGGCCTCAGGCAGTCTTATCAAATTATAATCGTGTCCAAAATCAAGCACCACACTAACTTTACTTAAAAATCAACTTAAAATACTTTTGGAAAATCAACTCCTACAAGGCCCGCCCATGTTGGTCCTCCCCATGCCTTCTCTCCAGCCCACTCCACCACTTCCACCAAACAAGAACAACAATCTGTTGTCATTCAAGACAAGGGTCGCAGCATGTCTGGGAAATTTGTAAAACGCCATAAGATGAAACTGTGAGTACAAAGCGTAAACAGTGGACGTGGCCCGAACCACATGGGATAGTGGGTGGACAAGGTGGTGAGGCAAAGCCCTGGCTTCTACGCCACATCGTATATTTCTGTACATATATAAATAAGCAATGCCACCTGGCCAGGGATAATAAAAAATACACAGGCAAGACTACGACCTACCTGCCTATTCGGACTACCTCTCTAATGAAATGCTCATGTAATATTCTCTTAACCTTTGCCAAGAATATGTAAACAGCATCATCCCTTTCTATGAGAGAGTTTAAAGTGGATTCCAAATCATGATAAATCAAATAAGTTAACTCCATATATGAATTAAAGATGAATTCTTTGCTTTTGTGAATATCATAGTGATTCTCGGAAGAAATCCAATAATCTACCATTCAAAATTAAAGTCAATCCTTGTACTTCTCGGGAATTTTAAAGGAAAAATAATCGAGTGTGTAATTGGTTTAAGATAGAACCCTTTTAAAAAATATTGCAACCCTTATCACACCCTTTTAAGATATCTATTTCGAAAGATTCATAAAAATTGCCAGCAAAGGTCCATCTCAAATTAAAACATTTCTACACACTTAGCCTTTATAATGTGATACAGAACAAAACAGCTTATGACATTTGATTGTCACATTAGGAAAGAGTGTTTATTAGATCGCCTACTGCTTTGAATGTTAACCAAAGTCAACAAACCACTTCAAGTTTCTATGTCCGGTTCAAATTGCAAATTTGAACCTCCGAACGGGAGAAATTTTTACATGACACAATACCCCACAAATGTCAACAGCATCATCACGACCGAAAAATTTTTCTGATGTTCTCGCCAGGATTCGAACCCAGGCACTAAGCGTCATAGGTGAGCATGCGTGCTACGGTGGCATTTAATGGTTCACAAACAAGAAACTTCAATATGCCCTAACAATTTTCAATTTTCGAGTTTACCATCCGCCCATAACTGGCCTATACGTTTAAATATTCACCCTATTCTTCTCTCTCGTTGAAGAGGCACAATAGAATAGTTATTGGTCCAGTAAACGAATACTCGTTTGCGGCTATCGAAACACTTTTGCCACTAAAGAGTTTTTGGTTTTACAACAAAAGAAACGTACGTTCACCTTAGGCAAAGTTTCTAAAGCGTTTACGTTAAACAAAGTTAGTTGCATTCAATAATGCAACGTTCATGGCTAATGTTTGATATGTTGAAGAACATTGTGGCAATAAAAGTAAAACTTCGCTATTAAAATATTTTGTTTCTCATAAAAATATTTCAAAAAATTAATATTTTTCTATTTGGAGGACACAATCTCCGTTTTCACTGAAATTAGAAAACAAATGTTGAATGTGTGTTCCATTATGGTTTTCAATATTTGTGCCAAATATGATTCAAATCGGCCAAAAAACTGCTATAGCTTCCGAGTAAACCGACCATACTTGGAACACTCGGAGGACACACATCTTTTCCAATTTAACTTAAATTTTCAAGATGTCCAACATACTTGGCTGAAAGTATCAGCTGATATCCTGATTAAAAAAAAATAAAATTTCCCATTCACATTCCCTCTAAAATCAAATACCTCTATGATAACGGACCTCTTCCTAAGTCCTAACGGCGCACAGTGAATCGAAAACAAGTAAGAGCTTGCTAAGTTCGGCCGGGCCGAATCTTATATACCCTCCACCATGGATCGCATCTGTCGAGTTCTTTGCGCAGTATCTCTTTTTAGGCAAACAAAGAATAATGAATATGGACGGAGGAGGAGGTGGAGCTATATCAAGTTATAGTTCGAATCGGGGCTCAAGAAGCAAAATCGGGTAATCGGTTTATATGGGAGCTGTGTCAAGCTATAGATCGATTCAGACCATATTGCACACGTATGTTGAAGGCCATGCTCCCATGTCGTTGTACAAAATCTGTGCGAAATCGGATGAGAATTGCGCTCTCTAGAGGCTCAAGAACTCAAGATCCCAGATCTGTTTATATGGCAACTATATCAGGTTATGACCCGATCGGTTTATATAGCAGCTATATCAGGTTATGAACCCATTTGAACCAATTGGAATTCGCATAGTTGTTGGAAGCGACATCAAAACACTATGTGCAAAATCGGAAGTGAATTGGGCCCATTAGAGGCTCAAGAAGTCAAGACCCAAGATCGGTTTATATGGCAGCTATATCAAGTTATGGACCGATCTAAATCATACTTCGCACAGTTGTTAGAAGTGATATCAAAACACTATGTGCCGATTTCAATTTCGACCGATTTCGCCCATTTACAATCCCAACCGACCTACGCCAAGACGAAGTATTTTTTTGGAAACTTTCAAGCAGCTAGCTCTACGCCGTGCTTTCGACAGACGGACGAACGGACAGACAGATGGACGGACATGGCTAGTTCGACTTATAATGTCACGACGATCAAGTATATATCCATACTTTATGGGGTCTTAGACGGATATTTCGAGAGTGAGTGACTAAATTAGTATACCCCCATCCTATGGTGGAGGGTATTAAAAAAAATAGAAAGAAAATGCCATTTGAGAAGCATTTCTTTGAAATTGGATAGGGAATCTCTTCCCGTTCTAACACTGCATATTTTTATACACACCACCGTAGGATAGGGGGTATATTCATTTAGTCATTCCGCTTGCAACACATCGAAATATCATTTTCCGACCCTACAAAGTATATATATTTCGGATCGTCGTAAATTTCTAAGACGATTTAACGATGTCTGTGTGTCTGTCCGTCCGTCTGTTGTAATCACTCTAGAGCCTTCAAAAGTTGAGATATTGAGCTGAAATTTGGCACAAATACGTCTTTTTGATGCACGCTGGTTAAGTTTTTGAACGGGCCAAATCGGACCATATTTATATATAGCTGATATATAGACCGATTGCAGTAAGTAGTTTAAGGTTTCCCGATAACTGACCTAAATATGGTTCAGATCGGACTATATTAAGATATAGCTACCATATAGACCTATCTCCCGATAAAGGGTCTGAAGACCATAAAAAATATATTTATTACCCGGTTGCGCTGAAATTTGCAACAGTGGGTTATTTTAAGCCTTCCGACATCTGACCTAAATATATATTAGATCGGTCCATATTTAGATATAGCTATCATATAGACCGATCTCCTGATAAAGGGTCTGAAGCCCTTAAAAGCCTTTTTTTATCGGATTTCACTAAAATTTTAATCAGTAGGTTATTTTAACCCTCCTGATATCTGACGCATATATGGTGCAGATCGGACTATATTTAGATATAGCTGCCATATAGACCGATCTGCCGATAACGGGTCTGAAGTCCATAAAAGCTTTATTTATTATCCGATTTCGCTGAAATTTGGAAAAGTATGCAGTTTTAAGCCTCCTAACAGCCGGCATAAATATGGTACAGATCGGACTATATTTAGATATAGCTGCCATATAGACCGATCTGCCGATAATGGGTCTAAAGTCCATAAAAGCTTTATTTTTCAACCGATTTCGCTAAAATTTGAAGCAGTGAGTAGGTAAAGACCTCCGTACATCCGACATAAATATGGTTCAGATTAGACTATATTTAGATATAGCTGCCATTTAGACCGATTTCCCATTAAAGGGTGGGTCACCCGTGAGGGTGGCCGCGTTGATTGTAAAGTCCCATGTTGATGCTAATTTATGTGGCATAGCCCGTGAGGGCTGCCGTGTCCTGTTTGTGTTTTGTGTATACGTCCCGTTGCATGTTTGATGCATACTTTTGTATGCTGGCTTAGGGCGATTTTTTCTAATTCAGGTGACCAGTCCGGAACTGTTTGGGGTTCAACTGGTAGTAGTCTTTTAAGGCTACGAAGTCTGACCGGAGACTTTAATCTGGTACCATGGGTGTCAGGAGCCCCTGGAACTTTGGTTCCAGCCTGACAATGGTGAGGCCCCAGTGGGGAGCAACGTGGTGGCTGTGGTTTGTACCCAAATCGCGGGTAGAGCATAAGCTCGGCGTGGAGTTGCGTTTTCAACCGGGTGCCGTGACCCATAGATCGGAAGGAGTTTTAGGTAGTGCTTCGCTCCTAACCAAGTAGGTGAACACGTCCAAATACGTGGGATAAAATAGGTACTCATGTGTGGGTTACCACATGTGGGGGCGTCGGTACATGCATTGTATTCATCCTTGGGCCTCGCAGGTTTGGGCCGTGATGGCAGGTACCTGCGTAAAACTCGACATTCGTGTGCGGAGCGCTATGGGATGCATGCTGTATATTATGGAGTGTTTAAACAAGATTGTCACTCTAGGATATTGGCAGTGATTAACTGCGTTTTTGGTGAAAGATAATGAGACGTTGGAGCATTTCCTGTCCGATTTTCGCGACGAACAGAAACCGACCCTTACGAGGGGACACAATGCCTGACATTAATCGACTTAGGAGCATCACATGGGAAACAATTTGTTAGAAACACAGTTTTCCATTTTCATTTTTGAAGTAAGTTTTAAGTAATAAGAGCGCACAACAAGCCGGTAACTGGCTTAGGTCAACTCCATAATGGCATGGCACGGATTGATATTCGCACCCTCTCAAAATAACCTCAAAAGTCAATGACCTCAAAATTTAACAAAATATGTGATAAAGAGTTTTCTTAAAATTCGCTGAAACAGCAAATTATGGAAATCGAATGAAAATTTCGAATTTTTATAACAATTTAGTTGGCAACTTGGTAATGCCTTTCCCAAGAAAGTTCACAGAGAACTGAAAAATCAAGAACTTTCCCTGCAGCATGTCTGGTCACTGTTAGTTTTGCTATTTCAAGTAATCCGAAATATTTGAGTGTGTGTGTGTGTGTGTGTGTATGAGAGCAAAAGGTCACCCACACATGACTACATCAACTACATGTAGTGCATGGATGGATGTAGGATGGCAGTAGGGACAATGCTGACTAAGGCATTGAGAGGCTCGCATTTGTACCTTTCTGGAAATCCCTGCAGATTCGGTTTTATTTGGGTCGCCCGGAAATTAAGTTACATTGCAAAAGGACATTTTAGCCTTAGACCAGTACAAAGATTCGCAAACAAATCTCAGAGCAAATAGACATTTTTTGTCGGTCCAAAACATAATGTTTCACAATCAAAAAGATGAATCTGTGGGGTTGAGTAGAACGACATTTCAACCATCCTCCCATCTCCTATCCATCCATCCTTGGCCATCACACACATTTCACACGTACATACATGCTACTCATTCGAAACAGGTTGGTCCTTTTTTCGGGCTTTTTGTTGAAATGCAAGTCAAGATGATTTTCCACGTACAATATTTAAGTGTGTGTGTGTATGTATGAGTGTCTACGGAAAAGTGTATACAAACCAATTAATCAAGTTTATACCTCTGTGCCATTTGGGTCCTATAGAGAATTGTGTCGGTTCATTCTAACCCCTCCGAATTTTGTGTGTTAGTGTGAGTGCAAACGGCGGAGAGAACTGGAATGCCGTGTGTGAGCCGCTTGTTTGCATTATTGTTTTGTTAATATTTAAATATCTAAACAGCATCAAAATTTCACCATCATCTTTATCATCGTTGTTACATTCATAACAATGAGAAGACACCTGCATTCTTCGAGCCCTATGTATCTGCCCAAACCTTAGGGATAATAAGGCAACCACAAACCACAGGCACCGCATAATTCGGCTGCTGGTGCTACTGCTACTGCTGTTGCTTCTACAGCTGTCTGCGCCTTAATTCTGTTCCCCATATTCAAATGGGGAGTAAGGATTTTTGTTTTCTGTAGGCTTTGCTTTTGATAACTTTCGACTCTCAAGTCCTTCGGAATTGGTTGAAGTCGGACCAACTACTTAATATGGCCTGCTTGTACTTCAGCTTCTTGCTGCTGTTGTTATTCTTCTCCTGTATGTTTTGTTAATAAAATGTAAATAAGTTCTTATGTACTCATATCAAGGGTATATAAGTTAATGTGGGTGCAGACTATACACTGTGGGAGCAATAGCTGCTTCTGGGATTTCAAAATATTTGTATATCCTACACCACTATTGTGGTGAAGCTGGGCGCATTTGTTTGTAACACCCAGAAGGAAAAGAGGTATAAGTATAGCACACGGATCAACTCGGAATTTAGCCATGTACGCCATGTAGAAAATTTAATGTTCGACCGACCGAACGAAATTTGGAACGATTTGATACTTTTACTCATCTGTTCATCACCACGTGCAAATGCAAATAATTCATATCGAACATTGCATTTTTATACCCTCCACTATAGGATTGGGGTATACTAATTTCGTCGTTCTGATTGTAACTACTCGAAATATTCGTCTGAGACCCCATAGAGTATATATATAGTTTTGATCGTCGCGACATTTTATGTCGATCCAGCCATGTCCGCCCGTCCGTCGCTAACTTTTGAAGAGGTAAAGCTAGCAGCTTGAAATTTTGCATAAATACTTCTTATTAGCGTGGGTCGGTTGGGATTGTAAATGGGCCATATCGGTCCATGTTTTGATATAGCTGCCAGCTGCGTCTTGACTTCTTGGGCATCTAGAGGGCGCAACTCTTATCCGATTGGAATGAAATTTTGCATGACGTGTTTTGTTATGATATCCAACAAATGTCCCAAGTATGGTTCAAATCGGTCCATAACCCGATATAGCTGCTATATAAACCCATAATGGGTCTTGACTTCTTGAGCCTCTAGAGGGCGCAATTCTCGCCCGATTCGACTGAAATTTTCCACGTGGTGTTTTGGTATCACTTCTAACAACTTCGCTAAGTTTGGTTCAAATCGGTCTATGTTTTGATAATGCTGCCATATAAACCGATCTTTGGTCTTGACTTCTTGAGCCTCTAGAGGGCGCAATTCTAGTCCTATTTAATTGAAATTTTGCACGTAATGTTTTGGTATTACTTCCAATAACTATGCTCAGTATGGTGAAACTCGGTGTATAACCTGATATAGCTGCCATATTAACGGATTTGGGATCTTGACGTCTTGAGCCTCTAGAGGGCGCAATTCTTATCCGATTTGGCTGAAACTTTGCAAGAAGTGGTTTGTTATAACTTCCAACAACTGTGTTAAATATGGTTTTAGTTGATCCATAACCTGATATAGCTGCCATATAAACCGACCTGGGATCTTTACTTCTTGAACCTCTAGAGGTCGTAATTATTATCCGATTTGACTGAAATTTTGTACAACTACTTCTCTTATGACCTTCAATATACGTGTAATTATGGTCTGAATCGGTCTATAGCCTGATATAGCTCCCATATAAACCGATCTCCCTATTTTACTTCTTGGGCCCCTAAAGGACGCAAAATACCGGAAAATATACCGGTATATAAGATTCGGCCCATCCGAACTTACCACGCATTTACTTGTTTTAAGTCTACTTCATTACCACTTGGAGGCCACCGTAACATAGAGGTTAGCATGTCCACCTTTAACGCTGAACGCCTGGGTTCGAATCCTGGCGAGACAATCATAAAATTTCCAGCGGTGGTTATCCCCTCCAAATGCTGCTGACATTTGTGAGGTACTATGCCATGTAAGAACTTCTCTCCAAAGAGGTGTCGCACTGGGGCACGCGATTCGGATTCGTCTATAAAAAGGAGGCTCCTTACCATTGAATTTTAACTTGAATCAAACTGCACTCACTGATATGTAGGAAGTTAGCCCCTGTTCCGTATTGGAATGGAATGTTCATGTGCAAAATTTGCAAAATTTGCATTTTTACTCCATACACATAATTTTGTTTGGACAAGTAAGGACTGGCTAAAGTCAGGCGAAGTCTTTTATGTGGTGTAAACCATATTGGGTATACAGGTTTAGTCGTCGAAACTACAACTTGCTCAAATTTGAAATATAGAATTTCGACCAAAATCATGACACTTTGTTGGAGTTATAGAAAAAATCGTGGTGGAAAATACTGAGAAGATCGGTTGATAAATGCGTTAGCAAAGGCCTTAAAACTGAAAATCGGGAGATGCATACATATGGGAGCTATACCTAAATCTGGGATCTTAACTTCTTGAGCCTCAAGAGGGCGTAATTATTATTCGGTTTGGCTGAAATTTTGTACCACAGCTTCTCCCATGACCTTCAATATACGTGTCAAATATGGTCTGCATCGGTCTTCTGCCTGATACCGCTCCCCTATAAATCGATCTCCCCTAAAAGGCCCAATTCTTATTCGATTTGGCTGAAATTTTACACATAGACTTCTACTGAGGCTTTCAACACTCAATTCGATTAGCATAGCAATTCTTTTCTTTTATCCTTTGTTTGTCTAAAAAGAGATACCGGGAAAGAACTCGACAATTACGATCAAAGGTGGAGGCCCGGCCGAACTTAGCACGCTTTTACTTGTTTCTGATTTTCTCGCCAGTATTCGAACCTAGGCATTAACGGCTGCCTCCGTATTCCGATCAGGACCATATTTGGCAAGAACATGCTTGGCACAACTCTCTGTTTTATATTTCACCGAAATTGGATGGTACGTACTTACCTAAGAGTCTTAATTTGTAAATGGAGGCAGCGATCTTGTCAAGCTTCAAAAGTGAGCAAGCTCCATAGGACCGATCGCCGCTGTACCGTTATGCAAATGCAAATTTTGCCCATGAACATTTTACTAAGGAACAGGGGTCAACTTCTCGCATATCAATGCGTGCAGTCCGAGTGAAGTTTAAGCTCCGAACGGCGTGCCGCAGTGCGACACCTCTTTGGGGAGAAGTTTTACATGGCATAGTACCTCACAAATGTTGCCAGCATTAGGAGGGGAAAACCACCGCTGAAAATTTTTCTGATAGTCTCGCCAGGATTCGAACCCAGGCGTTCAGAGTTAAAGGCGGGCATGCTAACCTCTGCGCTACGGTGGCCTCCAGCCGTTATGACTGTACCGTTATGGCCATTGGTTATTTAAAGGCTCCAATAACTCGCCTTTTCATATTGACTATCACAGGAACTCAGTATTTAAGCAAGAGGCCGGTGCTGCCCGACCTCTCGCTGAGATTGATATCGCTGACTGCCCGCATACGAAGCATTCCACTATCAGCAAACTGTGGACGCACCCGGTAGCTCCCAGCTGAGCTTCTCGTGATGACGATGAACACCACACAAATCGAACCTCAGAGTTCCAACCTGTGAGGGTTGGTTCTGATCTATTCCCTCTTTCTTATGGTGGTGGGTATAAAACACTGCACAGTGTTGCGAAATCCAACATCTTAAGCCTTTTTAGTAAACTAGGTGTTACACCTAAGGTAATGGCTAGGATTTATAAACCTTTGGTAGTTAGTTAGTAGAAGTGTGAGGCTTGCGGGATGCTATGCGATTTGAGAAAAATTTTTTTCTAAAAATTATCGATTTTCGGACGGCCATAACATATATACATATTTGTTGATCAAATCGGCAGTTGTGTGCCAATATTCACATGAACGTTTTGTTGAATTTTAAAAAAAGTTATGAAGGAATGCTAATGGTGCTACATATTTTGTAAAAAAAAAAACTAAAAAAATTTGATATTTTTCGGAAAATTAAGGGTTTGAAGAATAGAATTTTGTACACTTTCCAGAGGTGTAAAAATTTTTCCATCTGTTCACAAATGGTACCACAATTTCAAAATACGACGATACCTTGACCAAAATTTTCAAAAAAAAAACAAATATGTTCTAAGACCAATATCTCATGAACCGTTAGAGATATACCAGACGTTTATTCAGGGTTTACGATTTGATTTGGCAACACTGTGCAGTAGTGGGCACACCTATACAGTAGAAATTCTAAATTGTGTTTGTGTGAAGGCAGTTAAACCCGAACAATTAAAGTAGCTATGTAAAATAATGACAATACGTCGACCGAATGAAGGCACACGAAGTTGCTTACACCGCGCGTATGGTACAGTACGTTTTTCCTACGCCAACGGCTATATAGTCAACGCCGTTCCCTTTCTTATTTAAATGTATGAGATTGTGGATCTGAAGACTTAATCGGATCTAGATATTTTCGCAAGCGACCACACCGAAAGTAGTAACTGAAGCCTTGGAAAAGATCGAAAGAGAGTCGGAGAAAGTGGCTCTGCTTGTAAACGAAGTTAAGACAAAGTGGATGGTACAAATTCTCGAAACGCTCTGTACTCTCGGGAAAGCAAAGAAAGTTGGGATAGACAGCAATCTGATGCACGAGTAATAATATTCTAATTTAAGTTAATTTTACTACTTCTTAATTAATTTAACTACCTTATGTTCAGCTAAATTTGTGTTTTGAGATTCTTGTAATTCTTTTTCTCCCATGGTGCGTTGATTTATGCGACGAAAGGTGAATACAATACTGAGCGACTCAGTCTTATTTGGTATGATGAGTATGTTCGTCTGCTAGTGCGTAGGTGCTTTGGTATGTCTGCATTGTGCTTGGGGACTTACTCTGTTGTTGTTATTGTTGTTGCTGTTGCGAGTAAGGGAATACGAAATGATTAAATTCATTGAGGAGGAATATCTTAAAGATATCCTTATTCGCATTCGCATTTGTATTTGTTTATTATTATTATTGTTGTTATTATCTTTATGAAATGCAAAGTCACTTTAAAATTGCAAATATTTCTCTTGGTAATATTTGAACAACATTGCCGACTGTTTTCTTATCAAGGCAAACTCATTTGAATGAGATCCTACCCGATGTGTCGCATCGAAGCTATCTCTTCATTGTCGAAGCCAAAAGGAAGCCATGCTTTTCCTATGCAGGGGGGAAAAAACACAAAAATTTAGTCAAACATTTTCAAGATGTTTCGAATTTGTTTTGAATTTTTGTATTTCAATTCATTCTGCTCTGGCTTCATCCGCACCATGTATCATTTCAGCATCGGGCCAAGAATGTAACGAATACCTAGAGAATTTACACAAATTCAAATCGTCCATGGCGCAGCCATGGCAAGAATGCTAAACTGACAATAACATGTTAACATTGCAAATTAAAGCCTACAAATTGTATTGGATGAATTTTAGATTAGAATTGATGATAACGTTGACTGGCTGGCTTACGTGTACTGCAGCCGTCTCTTTAAAATAATGTCGATTCTGATACAGTTGTAATATATTCCACACAAAGAAAAAAAAGAAAAAAAAAGAAGTCTTAAATATGGAATATATTTACTGCAATTTAGTTGAAGCATGTTGTTCTGGTATTTAAAATAACCTAAGCCAACTTAGGTGGTCGTATAGAACATAAGTCCATCACTATGGAGAAAACACATGCGGTGGCAGAGAACATCTGGTGCGAAAGGTGTCAATATTGTGTTAGTGTCTTGCTTACATCGCAGGCACGTTACATCGCGATATATTCGATTAAGGTACGATCCATTATTGAAGTTCTACTAACCCAAAACGAAACGCGTCCCATTGTGGTTGGTGTGGTGTGATCTCATTTTCCATTGCAAAAATCTCCGAAAGCGAAACAAACGGAAAATTGTGAAATTAAATGATCTTCGTCCTAACAGGTAAAACAAGTAAAAAGGTGTTAAGTTCGTCCGGCCGAACTTTGTATACCCACCACCTCGCGTAACTATATGGCAGCTATATCGAAATATTTTCCGATTTGGACAAAATACTAATAAGTACAAGTCATTGTTCAATGGTGTATAACAAAATATTGGTCTATTTAGTAGTTATATCTAACAAGTAAAACGTGCCAAATTCGGCCGGTAGAATCTTATATACCCTTCACCATTGATCGCATTTGTCGAGTTCTTTCCCGATATCTCTTTGTAGACAAACAAAAGTTAAAATAAAACAATTGCTATACTAATTGAATTGAGAATTGCAGACCAGAATAGAAGTCTATGTGTAAAATTTCAGCCAAATCGAATAAAAATTGGGCCTTTTAGGGGCTTAAGAAGTAAAATAGGAAAGATCTGTTTATAGGGAAGCTATATCAGGCTGAAAGACCGATTCAGATCATATTTGACACGTATATATAAGGTCAAGAGAGAAGCCGTGAAAAAATATCAGCATAGTGCTCTTCTCTCAAACACCATTTATTTGAACCCAATAATGCCATTGGTTTAAGCGAAGTTTACAGGATGAGGCGTCCCCAAAAACACAATGATCCCAAAATTGGTTATCAAGTTCGTTTTTCTAATCTCAAATACCTTTCATTAGAGCCACATATTGGCATGGTGGAAAAATGTTTACCCTTTGGGGTGTTTTGGGAAAGGGGTGATGCCCTTAAAACATGGTCCTACATTTGGATATAAAATTCGTATTCTACTCCCAAATAACTTTATTTGAGCCCCATATTGCGATGGACACTAAAAAATTGCTGTTTTGTGGGGTATTTTGGGAAAGGGGTAGATCCCCAGAAAATTGGTCCCGAAAGTGAGTATCAATTCTTGCTCTACCCCCAATACCTATCATTTAATCTCCACATTGACATGGTCGGTAAATATGCCCGATTAAGGGGTGTTTTGGGGAGTGGGGTGTCCCCCCAATTCTAAACTCTGAAAATATATCAGCAACGTGCTCTATTCTCATATATCATTATGTGAATCCCATATTGTCATTGGACTCAAAATTGAATATAAAATTCGTTTTTTAATCTCATTTAAACACCTAATTGCCAAAGTCAGCAAATATGTCCGGTCTGGGTATTGGCCCTAAAAACTATAAATATTTAGTTCCACTCTCTTTAAGATCCAAATTGTCTTGGTGAGCAAATACGTCCTATTTGGGGGTTGTTATGGTGGTGGGACGTCCCCTTGTCAGTTGGTCCCTAATGTTGATATCAGATACATGGTCTACATACCTTTAATTGAGCCCCATATTTCCATAGTCGGCAAACATGACCGGCTGGGGGGTATTTTGGGGAATGGGCGGCCATCAGCGCGTTGGCCCTTAAAAATATATATCGGATTCGTGTTCCACTTTAAAACCCTCTTATTTGAGCCCCATATTGCAATAGTCTGCAAATTCGTCCTATTTGGGTGGTGTTGTGGAGTGACCACCGTAGACACTTTTCCCGAATATTGATATCAAATTCGTGCTTTACTCCCATAGACCTTTCATTTGAGCCACACATTGCTATGGTCGTAAATTTGTTGATGTTTTTGGTTGAGAGGCGGCCCCCCAAACACTTGGTCCCATATTTGGATATCAGATTCGTATTCTGCATTCAAATACCTTTTATTAAAGCCCCATATTTCCAATGGTCAGTAAATAAGTCCTGTTTGGGGGGTGTTTTTGGAAAGGGGTGGACCCCCAGAAATGTGGTCCCATATTTGGATATCAGTTTCGTATTCTACTCGCAAATACCTTACATTTGAGTCCCCATATTGCCACGGTCGGTAAATATGTCCGATGTAGGGGTGTTTTGGGTCTTGGGGTGGTCCCCCTAACACTTGGTCCGACAATTGGATATCAAATACGTTTTCTTATCCTTAATACCTTTCATTTGAGTCCCATATTGTCGTGATTGGTCTAAATATATGTTTAGATGGTTTTAGGGTGGGGCAGTCCCCTAGGTACCCCATCCGAAATTTGGATACCAAATTTTTATTTTTAGGGTACTATATGAGAGCACACAAAATTTCGCTTAAATCGCACCACCCATCTCCAAGATCTGGCATTTCTGAAAATTAGGGTAAGGGGGAGGGTCCGCCCCCCTTCAGATATCAAAAAATGTAGTACCCTATTTTCACCACGGGGTCATTATGCACCATCTGCGAAAGTTTCAAGAAAATCGGTTGAGCCGTTTCTGAGTCTATAAGGAACACACAAACATACAAACAAACACAAATTGATTTTTATATAAAAGATTAGACCCCCTCTATAACTTAAACTTCGTATCATATCAGCTCAATATCTCAAATTTTAAAGCTTTTAGATTAAAGCTGACGAACACTCAGACGCACGGAGTGTTCGTCGAATTGCAAGACGATCCATAGTATATATACTTTGCATGTCAGAAATGAATATTTCGATGTGTGGCATCGAAATATTCAATGTACCCCCTACCGAAGCTTGGCCCATATAGGGCCAAACTTCGGTAGTGTTAATACAACCCTAATGCCACTTCCATCAGCTTATAGGTATTTAAATCTTGGAGTCAGAATTTTTCAATGGTGGTCAATCCCTCAATGAAGCTGACATATCCTTTGCTCATATAAAACTTCTCTACAAAGTGTTTACTCTAAACGGCACGCCATTAAAGCTTTACCATATGCAGGGACTTTCTCAATTATTATAATTGAACACTTTAACAGTCTACCCGCTGTTTCGTTACACTTTTTTGTTTTTTTTTTTTTATTTAAAAATACAAATATTTAATCTAGATTATTCTTTCCATACACGAAATGTTCCCTTTGCCTTCTTAATTCCACTTTGTCAGCTCCTTCTTTGTTCAAAAGTCTTCAGCGTATGCTGTAAACCCATAACGAAATTCTTTCTGCCTTAAGGCAAGAGATAATAAATTAAGCGACTGGAGTGTAGCAAATAAATTTTTATCTACCCAGTTTGCTGTTGGAAGACATGAAATTTTTCGATTTACTCTTTTTTACAACTTTTTATCCACCATTTACCACCGCTCTCGCTCTTTCTGACACTCTATTCATCATCACACACCCACATGTAGCATCAACCTCCAACTCAATGAACTCAAAATCTTGTGACGTGTGGTGGTATTTAATGCAAATATTGCAACAAATAAACGATTACAGATCGAATATTGAAACAGGATGCTTTGGCAGAAAGCAGCGCACACAGCACAATATGGCTGTAAGTAACTTTCAATTCAGCAATTTTTGTTTATACATCCGTTTCCGACAATGCTTCATTTTAATATCCGTTCCAGCGAACCCCATGCAGACACAGAGTATGTACTCACACACAAACACCCACTGCTGTTGAGCAAATATGTTCAAGTGAATATGTAAAGAGCTATCTCCGAGTGTAAATGCTAGTATAGAAGGAAGATCTAAGTGAAAACATCCATGTGACACCTTATACCACTTGCTGGGTGTCCTGGAGAAAGGATATTTGTCGAAGCAAAAACGAACATAGTTATGTTTATGACATGTTCACACAAACACACACACACACACACACATCCAATACTCACATGTATGCAGATATGGCTTCGTATGATGGCTGTGTGTGACGGATATGCATAAAAACTACTAAAACCGCCAACATCATTTGCAAATACATATGTATTTACATGTAGTATACATGTGTTCACTGTGGCAGTTAATATGACAGTGTGTCTGTGTGTATGATACGTATATCGTAGTTATGTCCATGTGTCATGTGCTCGTGTAATGCAGCTAATCTCGATCAATCAGGAAATACTCTGGGATTACCAAAGCTTTTAAGAAGCTTTAATGTGTTTGGGTGGGTGAATGGGGTTTCAGTGAGAGCGTTGCTTGGGGTGGGGGACACACCCAAAAGTGTGGAGAGCTTGTGTCAGTGGTTACATGCGATTTTCGTCACTCGGCTATGGTTTTGGTACTCTTGGGTTCACTTACCTCATCCGCCCCACCCACGTGGCATAATAAAACCACCAATCCTTTTGCTTTACCATTTGCGCCATTGCCTCACTATCTCATCTTCTGTTTGTTCCCAGATTCAAATGAGAATTTGTGGTTTCGTTCAAAGTACATTTTAAATAGGGTCCTTTAACCATTTTCACAACCCGATGTGTGAAAGTGTGTGGCAAAATGTATTTTTTACATATGTTAATGTCTATCGACATATATGTATGCGTGTGTCTGATATATGCTACATTCGTGTTTGGCTGTCACATTTCAGATGTTGTGTTGTTGATGTCCTCGTCAAATTGATTTTCATATTTGTTGCTATTCGGCTATTCCTTTCTCCCGAACGTAAACACATCGCATCTTGCCAATGTAGGACAGCATTAGCAATCCTGCTGTTTGTGTCCTTTTGCTCATAATCATCAGAGTTTTCAGGGCACCATGCACTGAAGTTCCATAAAACGCATATATTTTTCCCCCATTTTAAGTTGTTCTGAAAGTTGTTGTTAACTACTTGTGAAAGCGTAAGTGTAATAGGCTGCTAATGGACAACTTTTTAATTTTAAATATTCGCTTGAGCGATGGACTTGTTTTCTAAACGACTACAATTGATCTCTTGGTATACACTTGTTATTTGTGCATCTTTTGGAAGTGGTATTGATGGCTTCGAACGCTAGACAACGGCTCTTGCTCCGTGTGCATAGGTTCGAATCCCGGTCGGATTCTGCCGAATTTTCACATTCAAGTTTTTTTGCCTGTTATTGCCTGTAACATCATAATTTTTGCTTGTTCCTCTTTCGAGATGAGGTTAATGATCTAAAGATCACAACAGATCAACCACTGTGGAACGCATTTTTAGACCCACCACCGAAGGATTGGGTCGAAACATCCATTTCCGACCCTATAAAGTATATATATTCTTGATCAGCGTCAAAATCTAAGACGATCTAGACATGCCCGTCTGTCTGTTGAAATCACGCTACTGTCTTGCAAAATAGAGATATTGAGTTAAAACTTTGCACAGATACTTTTTTTGTCCATAAGCAGGTTAAAGATTTGGATATAGCTGCCATATATTGTAAATAGACCGATCTCTCGGTTTTAGGTTTTGGGGCCATAAAAGGCGCATTTATTGTCAGATTTTGCCAAAATTTGAAACAGTGAGTTGTGTTAGGCCCTTTGACATCCTTCGTTAATTTGCCCCGGATCGGTCCAAATTTGGATATAACTGCCATATAGACCGATCCTCCGATTTAGGGTCCTAGGCCTATAAAAGCCACATTTATTATGCGATTTTGCTGAAATTTAAATAAAGAATATTTAAAGTCCAATTTTGCTTAAATTTGGAACAGTGTGTTGTGTTAGGCCCTTCGATATGCTTCTTAAATTTGGCCCAAATCGGTCCAGATTTGAATATAGCTACCATATAGACCGATATCTCGAATCGAAAATCTTGGCCACATAAAAAATGCTAATTTTGCCCATGAACATTCTACTAAGGAACAGAGGCAAACTTCTCGCTTATCAATGAGTGCAGTCCGATTCAAGTTTTAAGCTCAATGATAAGGGGCCTTTTTATAGCCGAGTCCGAACGGCGTCCCGCAGTGCGACACCTCTATGGAGAGAAGTTTTCCATGGCATTGTACCTCACAAATGTTGCCAGCATTAGGAAGGAAAAACCACCGCTGAAAAATATTTTCTGATTGTCTTGCCAGGATTCGAACCCTCTGCGCTACGGTGGCCTCCTCCTTGGTAACGTAAAAGGCGCATTTATAATCCGATTTCACTGAAATTTGACACAGTGACTTATGTTGAGATTCACGACATCCGTGTCGTATATGGTTCAGATCGGTTTATTTTTAGATATAGTTATATACAATTGAACAATGACTTGTATTAATGGTATTTGGCCCAAGTCGAAACATATTTCGATATAGCTGCTATGGAGCATATGGTATGCATGTTTCACCGGATTTTGACGAAAGGTGGTTTACATATATACCCGAGGTGGTGGGGATCCAAAGTTCGGCCCGACCGAACTTGACGCCTTTTTACTTTTTATGGTTGTAATAGCCATTATATCAGTACTCTTTTTTTTAAATTTTGAATAAGATGTTCTATCTATTTACATACCACGAGTATGCAAAATTTGATCAAAGTCATGGAATATCGACTTTGAAGGCTGTGATAGATTTATTCTATTTGCTCACCTATGTGATTTGTTATTTGTCTTTTCCAAGATATTTTACATTTCAGCAGAGGTTTAGATATATCTACACTGCTAGACTTTCCTGCTAGACTTATCTTCACGCCATAACAGCTATATGAATGTCTATAGGAATAGTACACACCTTTTATCTCACTTTTTCTTTTGCGTTACACCCTAATGTAAGAGCCTCATGCCAACATTAAAATTTGCTACGCATAATCTAGAAATGTGGTGTTGTCGTCGTTGCCACTGCTGTTTGTTAGGGATTTTTGAAATTAAATTTTAATTTAATATGTTTTCTACATTGCATAGTTTTGTGGCAAGTTTGGCACACTCACAGTCAAACACACACACACACACACATACACAAACGGATACCAAGCACGCAAGTTGGGAAAAAGTTTACCCTCTGCACCATGTCATCCACTCATGTGCCACATTCAATATTCACCCACAAGTTGTGAAAGTTTTTGATGTTGCCATGAAATTTGTTACATATACCAAATCGATTTCCGGAGAAACCCCGGGTAAAGTCGGACGTAGGCCTGCGTAGCATTTTTGGGGAAATCAATGTGGAGTTCGTTGCTCTAGTAACGACAATTCTCTTAAATTTACCATCGGTTGGCATGGAACAAATATTTCCTTAATGCGAATTTCATTTTAATTAGCAATTTTACATGCGTAACATTCTCACAAGCTCTGTGATGTTCTATAAGCTGCTTCAGCTTCTGTCGCCATCGCTGTCACTGAGTCTCAGCTGCTGACTCAGTTGGGATGCCTATCCTTTTTTTTTTGTCGCTGTCCTCCTGCGCATACAGCATGGCTTGTTCTATTTCTGTTGGACAAACAACAAATTTCATGTATTGAAGATTTGTTATTTTTTTCCCCGTTGATTCTGTTACGGCTGATGTTGTTGTTGTAATTGTTGCTTTTGCTGTTGTTTTTGTTACTTAATTAAATTGAAAAACTCCATTACACTAATGAATGTGTGAAAACAAAAGGCAAATGTTGGCATACATTTGCTGATGGCAACATCACTAATACAGCCATGGCCACATACACATCATCAACACTAACAACAACCAAAAGGCAGCAACAATAGCGACAACAGCAACGGCAACATCTCAGGCATTAATAACACATTCCCAACTTAAGGTGAAACTGAAATGCATAAATAGTTCCTAGAATCCTTCATGTTGGCTTTCTATTCTAGCATTCTCCGTACTTGGAACAAGTAAAAACGTGCTAAGTTCAGCCGGGCGAATTTTCGAAACCAACCACCATGGATTCTAATAAATATTTCCACAAATGAACTTATTTGAATGGCATAATTGTGTCTTACGTAAAAATGTTTGCTAATTCAGATAAAAATTTACTTTTCTAGGTGACCTTAGAAGCCTTATCGGAAGATCGGTTTATATAGGAACTATCACAAGTTATCAACCGAATTGGACAATTTATAACATGGCTGTTGGCAGCCATAATAAAAAACTATGCTAAAAGTTTCAGCCGAATCGGGCAACCATTTCGGTTTCCCGGGGCTGAAAACGTCAAATTGAGAGATCTGTTTACATGGGAGTTTTAGCAAGATTTCAGACTTGAACAAAAAAGGATGTTGCTAAGCTTGGAAAATCTAAGGTCAGCAAGCTGAAACAAGGAAAAGCGTGCTAATTTCGGCCGGGGCGAATCTTATATATCCTCCAACATGGATCGCATTTGTAGAGAACTTTTCACGGCATCTCTTCTTAGGCAAAAAAGGATAGAAGAAAAATTTGCTCTGCTATTAGAGCGATATCAAGTTATAGTCCGGTTCGGACCACAATTAAATTATATGTTGGAGACCTGTGTAAAATGACAGTCAATTCGCCCTTTGGGGGCTCAAGAAGTAAAATAGAGAGATCGATTTATATGGGAGCTGTATCAGGCTATATACCGATTCAGAGCATAATAAGCACGTTTGTTGGTGGCCATGAGAGGATCCGTCGTACAAAATTTCAGGCAAATCGGATAATAATTGCGACATCTAGAGGCTTAAGAAGTCTAGATCCCAGATCGGTTTATATGGCGGCTATGTCAGGTTATGAACCGATTTGAACCCTATTTGGCACAGTTGTTGGAAATCACAAAAAAAGAATATGTTATGCAAAATTTCAGCCAAATCGGATAGGAATTGCGCCCTCTAGTGGCTCAAAATTCAAGATGAGATGACAGCTATACCATTTAAACCATACTTGGCTTGGATATCATAACAAAATAGTTCGTGCAAAATTTCATTCCAATCGGATAAGAATTGTGCCCTCTAGAGACCCAAGAAGTCAAGACTCAAGATCGGTTTATACCACAGCTATACCAGATTATGATTCTATTGGAATCGTTTTTAGCACAGTTGTTGGAAGTGCAAAATTTCACTCAAATAGGGCGAGAGCCCTCTAGAGGCTCCAAAAGTCAAGACCCAAGATCGATTTATATGACACCTATATCAAAACATGGACCGCTGTGGCCCATTTACAATTCCAACACCGACTTACACTAATAAGAAGTATTTGTGCAAAATTTTAGGCGGCTAGCTTTGCTCCTTCGAAAGTTAGCGTGCTTTAGACAGACAGACGGACGGACGGAAAAGGCTAGATCGACATAAAATGTCACTACGATCAAGACTACTTTATGGGGTCTTAGACGAATACTTCGAGTAGTTACAAAGGGAATGACGAAATTAATATACCCCCATCCTATGGTAGAGGGTATAATATTAAGAAATAGTTGTGGGTACACCCGCAAAAGTGAAAGGACCAAAAACGAAAAAACCGAAAAACGGAAAACTGCAAACACAACGGGTGAAACTGCAAACGCAGCAGTTGGTTGATCCAATTGCTTGAAGAAAGCACTCCTTCTCTCTCCTTCCCATCGCATGCATATTATTATCGCACGTACTGTGTGAAAGACAAACATCTAAAGTCAATTAGCTTTAGACCTCGAAAATCCACCATAGACCATATATTTATACTGCTTCAAGTCCTAACAAAGACCCGAGAAGGACAAATAAAGAACCATCATATTTTTGTCGTCTTAAAAGCCGTCTTCGTTAGCCCCACACGTTCAAAGATATTCCAAGCCATATCTGAATTTGATATCCCTGCAAAATTAATAAAAAACCGCAAAACGGCGCTTGCTGATATACGCTCCTCAGTAATAATAGAAAGAAGCTCAAGCGAGGTTTCAGACAGGAAAACAGCCTATCGTATGATCTCTTAAACATCCTGCTGGAGAACATTATGCGAGATGCAGATGTGAATAGAAATGGTACACTACTCCCCGGCGAACATATGCTACTCGCCATATGCCGACGACATCGATATTATGGGTCGGTTATTGGAAAAAGCATATGCAGTCTTTGAAAGAATCGAAAGAGAATCAACGAAAGTGGGTTTGGCAGTAAATGAAAATAGGACAAAACATCTCCGATCATTGAGCTCGTCTCGAAAGAGAAACAAACAAAAATTGTAAAATTTAATGATCTCGCCCTAACAAGCAAAAAACTTGAAAGATTAAAGGTTCGGCAGATTCGAACCTGGGCACACGGAGCGACAGCGAGAGCCATTGCCGTTGTCTCAGCGTTCGAAGCCATCAATACAACTTCCAACAGATGAACAAAATCATGTATAGTACGGAAGAAGTGTAATTTGTCACAGATAGAATGTCTGCCATAACACAAAAATACATGGATTAGGAAAAGCACAGCTAATAAGCAGGATTGTCGAGCTTGGTTAATGTGGTAATTGTATCATCGATGCGTTTTCGCTATTAATACGATTCAAATACAATATACCAACGCACGGCCCTTGAAGCCATCACACCTAATATGGTTGAAAAGTCTTCTAACCAAAGACGAAACGTGGTTGGTGGGTGTTGCTATCTTTGGCTTTCCTTTTCCATTTGCATCTCCGATCATTGAGCTCGTCTCGAAAGAGAAACAAACAAAAATTCTAAAACTGTATCTACCTCGGCACCGCCGTGAGACAAATGAGACCAGTTTTGAAATAAAACGCTCACAGAAGCTACTTTCAATTGGGCAAGCAGTTCAGGAGCAAAGCCATATAGCTCCCATATAAACCGATCTCCCGATTGTCGTCTGAAGCTTCAAAAAGCGCAATAATTATTAAGTTTTTTAGCTATTCTGTGCTATTATTCGTAAATACGTGCTTATATTTGTACAAGTCGGTATATAACCTTACTTCTTCAGGAATAGAGGGCGCAATTTTGAACCGACTGGAGAGAAAATTTGCACATTCACTTCTGTTATGAGTTGTAAAATATGTGCCGCTTATGGTCCAAACCGGGCTATAATCCGATCTTCCGATTTGACTTCTTGAGTCCCTAAAGGCTTAAAATTTCACCCGAATTTGGCACAAAGACTTCCGCTATGACTTCAAACATTCGTGCAAAGTATGATATAAATCGGTCTATAAACTGATAAAGCGCCTATATAAACCGATTCGACTGGATTTAAAACATGGCAAAATATTGGCAATTTTTATACCCTCCACCATAAGATGGGGGGTATACTAATTTCGTCATTCTGTTTGTAACTACTCGAAATATTCGTCTGAGACCCCATAAAGTATATATATTCTTGATCGTCGTGACATTTTATGTCGATCTAGCCATGTCCGTCCGTCTGTCCGTCTGTCCGTCCGTCCGTCCGTCCGTCTGTCTGTCGAAAGCACGCTAACTTCCGAAGGAGTAAAGCTAGCCTCTTGAAATTTTGCACAAATACTTCTTATTAGTGTAGGTCGGTTGGTATTGTAAATGGGCCATATCGGTCCATGTTTTGATATAGCTGCCATATAAACCGATCTTGGGTCTTGACTTCTTGAGCCTCTAGAGTGCGCAATTCTTATCCGATTGGAATGAAATTTTGCACGACGTATTTTGTTATGATATCCAACAACTGTGCCAAGTATAGTTCAAATCGGTCCATAACCTGATATAGCTGCCATATGAACCGATCTTGGGTCTTGACTTCTTGAGCCTCTAGAGTGCGCAATTCTTATCCGATTGAAATGAAATTTTGCACGACGTGTTTTGTTATGATATCCAACAACTGTGCCAAGTATGGTTCGAATCGGCCCATAACCTGATATAGCTGCCATATGAACCGATCTTGGGTCTTGACTTCTTGAGCCTCTAGAGGGCGCAATTCTTATCCGATTTGAATGGAGTTTCGCACGAAGTGTTTTGTTATGATACCCAACAGCTGTGGCGAGTATGGTTTACATCGGTCCATAACCTGATATAGCTGCCATATAAACCGATCTTGGATCTTGACTTCTTGAACCTCTAGAGGGCACAATTCTTATCCGATTTGAATGAATTTTTGCACGAAGTATTTCGTTATGATATCCAACAACTGTGCCAAGTATGGTTGAAATCGGTCTATAACCTGATATAGCTGTCATATAAACAGTTCTGGGGATTTGACTTCTTGAGCCCCTAGAGGGCGCAATTCCTATCCGATTTGGCTGAAATTTTGCATGACGTACTTTATTTTTACTTTCAACAACTGTGTCAAATAAGGTTCAAATCGGTTCATAACCTGATATAGCTGCCATATAAACCGATCTGGGATCTTGACTTCTTGACCCCTAGAGGTCGCAATTATTATCCGATATGCCTGAAATTTTGTACGACGGATCCTCTCATGACCATTAACAAACGTGTTTATTATGGTCTGAATCGGTCTATAGCCCGATACAGATCCCATATAAATCGTTCTCTCTATTTTACTTCGTGAGCCCCAACGGGCCCAATTCTTATACGAATTGGCTGAAATTTTACACAGGTCACCAACATATAATTTAATTGTGGTCCGGACCATATCTTGATATCGTTTTAATAGCAGAGCAACTCTTTTCTTATATCATTTTTTGCCTAAGAAGAGATGCCGGGAAAAGAACTCGACAAATGCGATCCATGGTGGAGGGTATATAAGATTCGGCCCGGCCGAACTTAGCACGCTTTTACTTGTTATTTCCAACATTCGTGCCAAGTATAATTCGAATCGGTCTTTAAACTGATGTAGACCCCATATAAACAGATCCGCATATAAGACTTCATGAACCCCAAGAAGCTTAAATTTTCATTCGAGCAAGCTGAAATTTAGTACAAGAAGCACATTTTTGCTTTCCAATACTCACACCAAATCCCAAAAGCCCCTTAAAAACTGATATCCCAATATGACTTCTTGAGACCATTGCCTCTATATTTCTAAGAATTTCCAGAAACTTCACTCCCAAACATTTTCAGAAACATTTTTGGTGGTATTCTAAGCTTTGTAAAACTACTGATATTGAAAGAACCAATTATTTCCCAAAACATGACGTTATACGAGAGTTGCCTATTATATTTCTGAACTAGCCAATCCTTGTGTTGTAATCTATTTGAGGTCTATATCCAACTATGAACCGATATGGGCCATTTGCAGTCCCCAACCTACACCCCCATCCTATTTTGGTGGGTAGGAAAATACAACATTTTTTATGTTCCTAATAGTAAATATATGAAATTTCATCAAAATTGGATAACGGAATCAATGATTGGATTTTAGTGGGCAAATGCCTTACAGTTCATTCTTCTGGTAACAACTTTAATGGAATTTATTTGCAATTTAAAAAGCCGATGGGAAAGTCGTAACCCATCAATCTTCGAAAATAATGTCTAGTGTTCATCTCCAAAGGCTGGTGCTCTTCAAAAAGCCAAAGAGCCTGAAACAATTCCCAAAAGAATATCACCATTTTCTCCGTATGTGTGTATTTCAACAACTTTACTTTTTTCTTGCTGAATAAGATGGGAGAAAATTAGCCCCCAGATATGAAATGGAAACGTAAATGATTATCCAAGTGTCAACTTTGAATGATTGGTCACTACAACTAAGAAAAAGCTATGAATTTTTATATGATGCACATAACCATTCATACATGCTGTACATGGTGTGCTGGTGGCATCGTTCATGCACGTTTCACATGTCCAAACTTTTAATGGGCAAAACTTTTAATATTGTCTCTGTATTATGGCCAAAAACTATCCCCTCTAGCATAACATAACTAATCAAAAAAAATGTTGCCTTTATTGTTATTAACATTGGTTGTCCAATTTTTGTTTAAGGTCAGCTTTTGATTTAATTTGCAATGTAGACTATTTTTTATTTTGATAATTGAATACTTATTTCCCAACTTTCAGTCATTTTTCCCCATTTACAAATGTTAATGTGATTCTTTTGTATGCGGAGGAGATAACAATAACAATAACATTGTAAAAAAACTTTATTCCAACCTATATTTTACCCATTTTGTAGACACAACCATAGAATGAGGGGGTATATTTATTGCAACACATCGCAAAATTTATTTCCAACCCTGTAAAGTTCATATATACTCTAGATCTTCATTCATTTTCAGACGATTTGGCGATGTGTTCCAACCACCCTACAGACACCCAACTACATTCACTCAAATATGAAGATGCAAATTTGTCCAAAAACTTAGAAAAGAATAGGAAACAAGTAAAAAGGCTTTAAGTTCGGCCGGGCCAAACTTTGGATACCCACCACCTGGGCTATATATGTAAACCACCTTTCATCGAAATCCGGAGAAAATTGCATACCTTATGCCCCATAGCAGTTATATCGAAACAAGTTCCGATTTGGACCAAATACTAATAAGTACAAGTCATTGTGCAATTGTGTATAACAATATTGGTCTTTTTAGTGGCTATATCTTAAAATAAACCGATCTGAACCACATACGATATGGATGTCGAAAAGCCTAACATAAGTCACTGTGTCAAATTTCAGTGAAATCGGATTATAAACGCACCTTTTATGGGGTTAAGGCATTAAATCTAGATATCGGCCTACATGGCAGCTATATCCAAATCTGGACCGATTTTAGCCATTAGATCGGTGTATATGGCAGCTATATTCAGATATGTACCGATTTGGGCCAAATTCAAGAAGGACGTCGAAGAGCCTTACACAACTCACTGTCTCAAATTTCAGCGAAATCGGACAATAAATGCGCCTTTTATGGCCCCAAAACCTAAAACCGAGAGATCGGTCTATATGGCAGCTATATCCAAATCTGGACCGATCTGTGCCAATTACAGAAGAATGTCAAGGGACTTAACTTAATTCAATGTCCCAAATTTCAGCAAAATCGGATAATAAATGTGGCTTTTATGGGCCTGAGACCCTAAATCGGTCTATATGGCAGCTATATCCAAATCTGGACCTATCTGGGCCAAATTGAAGAAGAATGTTGGATTGTCTAATACAACTCACTGTACCAAATTTCAGCAAAATCGGATAAAAAAGTGGCTTTTATGGGCCTGAAACCCTAAATCGGGGGATCGGTCTATATGGCAGCTATATCCAAATCTGCACCGATCTAGCGAAGGATGTCGAAAGGGCTAACACAACTCACTGTCCCAAATTTCATCAAAATCGGATAATAAATACGGCGTTTATGGGCCTAAGACCCTAAATCGGCCAATCGGTCTATATGGGGTCTATATCACGATAAAGTCCGATATAGCCCATCTTCAAACTTAACCTGCTTATGGACGAAAAAAGAATCTGTGCAAAGTTTCAGCTCAATATCTCTATTTTTGAGGACAGTAGCGTGATTTCAACAGACAGACGGACAGACGGACGGACATGTCTAGATCGTCTTAGATTTTTACGCTGATCAAGAATATATATACTTTATAGGGTCGGAAATGGATATTTCGATGTGTTGCAAACGGAATGACAAAATGTATATACCCCCATCCTTCGGTGGTGGGTATAAAAAAATCAATTAAAGACCCATTTTGTTTCACAATATTTTACATAAGATGTTCTTTTGCTTTGGTAATTATGATTTAAAAAAATTAATTAATAAATAATTAAAAAAATTTGCTTTTGTTTATGCAACCGAAAGGCCATGACTCGAAAATATGCTTTGGTTTTGTACTTTTCTCACTGGTTGGTTGGTCGGTCGATTGATGTACTTCTTTATTTTTGTTTGTTGCCAGCTTCAACTACAAATGAACATTCATAATAACGAAGACACACACACAAATGCAAACATATTTTTGAGAACATGAAGTGACCTAAGACAGAGAGCATTTCAATGGAATGGAAAAATAATTGCATTCGTCCTCTTTGAAATCGGAGATACCATAAATGCCTCTTTGAGTACACATGTACATGTGTGTACATTTTGAATTTAATAGCCCACAGTCATGCTTCACTTTCACACACACACACACGCGCACACAGAAAAATACAAACATGCAGATATGCATGCATGCACACAAAACAATCTCGAAAACCGAAAAGGATAACATTTCTTTCATAATCCGTTTGAGCAAAATGGCTTTGTCCGCCAGAACACACTTATGCATTTCCACACACACACACACACTTTCTCACAACTGAGTTACACTTGTTATCTGTCATAAATACTCTAGCTACGCAAAAACACACTCACACAAAAGGACGAGTAATTATCCTACTCTTATGAATATCCTGCGTATCTACATTACGTTTGCTTTGCTAGATCGTGAAAGGCTTTTCAGACTTAATACCTGAGAAAACACCATACATGAAACGTTTTCATGGCATATTTCCCAGTTGAACAGAAAACATTTCCATTGTGGTATTCTCAAATATAGCCAAATGGGATGTTGGACAGATAATGGGGGGAAAGAAAGTATTGTTTTTAAGTTTGTAAAACATTTTTTGGCAATATGCCTAAAATTAACATTTTATCCAATTCCACCCTCCAGCCTCATACTGAGAGTCACACTCATGTAGGCAAAGTTTAGAGTTCCTGGCACCGACACAATGGGGTATGCTAGCGGCAGGCCACTCAGCTTAGTGGGCGGATCAACAAACATGCAGACAGACAGACAGACAGAGAAATGGACATGTATACATGTCCTCATAAACATTTGCACACAGCTGAGCCCCGGCCTGAGCCTGAGAGCCTTTGTTGAGGTCATGCATAATCTTTTAAATTGAAAATTAAAAACGACAATTGAATTATTTAGACCAATGAAAGTTCAGAGCTTTATGCAAATCCTTCTGCATTAAGCATCACAAGTCCATAAACTATCGGATGCATGTGAAACAAATGCAAATGAGTGCCACACAATGGGCCACCCAACAAAATAGGCCACCCAGAGTACAAGGAGATAGAACTGAGTGGAGTATTCCCTGGGCTATACAGGAATTTAAACAAAATTCGAAATCAGTTCGTATTGTTTGATAATAGGAATTTTAAATTCTGCTACCACAGCAATACCACAAAACGATAACGAAAGCATTCAGTAAGAAAAGGCAAAAGTCGGTCGAAGCCGACTATATAATATCCTGCATAACCGAGGAGGCCACCGTAGCGCAGAGGTTAGCATGTCCGCCTATGACTCTGAACGCCTGGGTTCGAATCCTGGCCAGACCAACAGAAAAAAAATTGTCAACGGTGGTTTTCCCCTCCTAATGCTGGCAACATTTGTGAGGTACTATGCCATGTAAAACTTCTTTTCAAAGAGGTGCGCACTGCGGCACGCTGTTCGGACTCGGCTATAAAAAGGAGGCCCCTTATCATTGAGCTTAAAACTTGAATTGGACTGAACTTATTGATATTTGAGAAATTTGCCCCTGTTCCTTAGTGGAATGTTCAGGGGCAAAATTTGCATTTTGCCTAACCGAGTCTACGTACTACTTTCAATACATAGAACCCATGTCGAAATCTAGTCAGACGTTAGTTTTGGATACCTATTGCAAAATCGAATAGATTTTCTTACATATATCGGCAGAAAGCTTTGTATGTGAGCTATATCAAAATCTGAACCGATTTTGTTGAAATTTTGTAATGATACGACCAAAACTGTGTATTCTACAGCCTTAAAAGTCATATCTGATAAGAGATATATAGGGGAACTACATCTAAATCTTATTCGATTTATATGAAATTTTGCACACGAACTAGGATGTAAAATAAAACACCTCACGCTAAATTTTGCAGAGATGGAATCAAAATTGTGGCTTGTACAGTCTTAAAAGCCCATATTGGGTAAAATATATATATGGGAGCTATATCTGGGCTGATTTGATGTCAATTAAAACATCTCATGAACAATTTTGTAAATATCGGACCATACTTGTGGCTACTACAGCCTTAAAAGGCCATATGGGATGAATGATGTATGAAACTTTACACACTTATTGGAATGTCGAATAAAATGTCTCATGCTAAACTTTGTAAACAATGGACCAAAATTGTGGCCTCTATGGCCTTAGAAGGCCGTACGGGATGAAAGTCTGTATGAAAGCTATATCTATCAGATTCCAATTTGATCAAAATCAATACCATATATCCTTGGGCCAAAATAGTGACTTGTGCAAAATTTTATGACAATCGGACAACAAATGGGACCCTCACCATAGGTTGGGGTCCGTCCGTCTGCCCGTCCGTCTGTCTGTCCGTCCGTCTGTCTGTCCGACCGTTTGTCCGTCCGTCTGTCCGTCTGTCCGTCCGTCTGTCCGTCCGTCCGTCTGTCCGTCCATCTTTCTGATTGTCTGTCCATCCGTCTGTCCGTCCGTGGCTACATTGACTTAGAAAGTCAAGACAATCAAGATTATGTATACTTTGTTGGGTCTTACGAAATATTTCAATGTGTTACGAGTACAAACGGAATGACGAAATTAGTAAATCCCCCATCCTATGGTGGAGGGTATAAATATCATTGTTTAAATAAAAACAGAAAAACGATGCGTTTACCCCTGCGCATGTTCATCTTTTGATGTTTCAACAACGACTGAAACAAAGAGAATAAGATTATGTGTGACTTGCCATTAACGCTACCGTAAAGGGCTGGGCATCGCTGTTCTAGTGCCTGCGACACAGAGTGTTGCCAAATCGAAAAATCATGTAATTAATTTTGGATCTGTTGAACGGATACAGATATGTACACAAAACTTGACATAGTCAATGTTGAGACGTTTTCCAATATATACGGAAAATCTGGGGAGCCTAGTGGGTCCAGAGTCTGGTCCATGGGGCTTGAAAGTTGGTCACCTTGAGCATGCCTAATTTTGTATTGCTTGCCAAAAAGGCATTTATGGGCCGATCGGCTTGATTCTTTTTACTTAAAAGAAAGATCCCTACAAAAAACGAACTAAAAAGTCTGGTATATCTCTAACGGCTTATGATTTATTAGACTTACAACTTTTTTTTTTTGTTTAAATTTAAGGCAAGTTATCGTCGGAATTTTTGAAATTGTGGGATAATTTGTGAACCGATTGAAATTTTATATAATTTAATTGCTGCAGATTCCCTTCTTACTAATAGTTGTTCACGTCATAAACTAAAAATGTCGAAAAATTTTGCATTTTGAAAAGACTGGTATATTTTTAACGGCTTATGAGTTATAATTCAATAATTTTTTTATTGAATTATTTATTGAGTCAGTGTATTTTTGAAATTTTGGAACTATTTGTGAAGTGATTGAAATTTTTTTAAAATTGGTGCGGATTCCTTTTCTTTTGAAAATTATTCCCTTCATAGCCTAAAAATTCCGAAAAAATTTACATTTTACATCATTATTTCCTTTTTTCCTCCAGAAGGTGCAATTTTATTTTTTATATTTAAAAGAAGACTGACTGTAGATGCGATTAGTGCTGCGGAAGCCAGATTTGATCAACGAATATTTATATATGTTAAGGCCATCCCAAAATTGTCAATTTTTGGACAACAAAAATGTTTTTCCTCAAATTTTACAAGTCGCAAAGCATCGATTCCCAAGTTCTTAAAACTAATTGCCAAAGTTTTGGCAAAACACCTAGTTTACGGAAAAAGGTTATTTTAGAGAAGTTTGTTATATTTCGGCCATTTGGGACGAAATATTGTAGGCTGACCTCGTATTTTGTGATTTGCGAAGACATTTGTAAGCCGATTTTTAACTTATATACAGATTCAGGAGACCAAGGTAGCGCAGAAGTTTGCGTGTCCGCCTATGACACTGAAAGACTGAGTTCGAATCCTGGCAAGAACATCTGAGGAAATTTTTAGCGGTTGTTATTGCCTCCTAATTCTGACATCATTTGTGAGGTACTGTACCCTTTGGTATGCCAGCAATGTAGAAACTTCTCCACTGCAGTACGCCGTTCAAACTCGGCTATAAAAAGCAAGCTACTTATCATTGAGCTTACACTTTAATCGGACAGGACCCATTGATATGTGAGAAGTTTGCCCTGCCCGAGTCCCTTAACAAAACGCATTTAAAGGTTCTAATTGCTCAAAAAAAATTAAAATATCTCCAGATTTTACTGGAGCTTTAATTAGGTTATATACCTACATAAAAGTAATAGACCGATTCTTCCAATACTTGATTAAGATATTAAAGGTCATATCAGAGATTCTAATGCTAAATTTCAGCCCAATTGGAAATCAATTGCACTTTCTGGGTCTTTAGCAGACAATTCGGGAGATTGTCTTACATGGATTTTTTTTTTCTAAACATGAATCGCCATCTACAATTCAAAGTGAATTGCTTTATTAGTTTAGACACTAATCAGCATCAAAGGTTGCAAATTTCTTATTTTTGATAGATATCGCTTATATTGGATTCCATTCATTCCATATTACATTGCGGTTTACATTCCTGTAAACTTTGAATGTTGTTACTTACATACGATAAGAGTACGATATATTAAATTAACCTGCTTTAGAAATATTCAAGTTCTGCTAATGCAGTTGGTCTGAAACAGTTGGTCTATGTATTTGTTGAATGTGTATCAAAAGACGATAGGAAGACAAACAAAGTCTGAAACAATTTCGGAAAAGTTTTATTCACTTTCATTTAATGCCATTGTATGGAGTTTTAATTGAATTAATTTTTGAAGGCAGTAAAATACTTGATTAAGCAAGACCTGTAATGAATTTCGTTCACTACTCCACCATGCCGCAGTAAATAATCCTTATAATTGTTGGCTTTGTAAGAAAGAGATTAACATCATTACGTGGCCAGTTGGATGCCAACATTCGAAATCGAGTCATGCACATAAACATGAACCTCCACCCCCCTCCCATTCCTTTGCACAGCCATTCAGACAAACAATCGTATGGATGATATTCATTGGAGTGGTCCCCGCCTCCTGGCCATTGTTTTTTGTTGTTCTATTTTCCAAGCCAAGCAAATCTTCATTTAGGACATAATCAATAGCCATTGAAGGGGTGCTTAGAATTTTATGATTTGGCCAGTGCCAGGCCAAGGAAACTCAGCATGTTACAGCTTCATTTGATGTTTGAATAGCAAGAACAGCCGAAAAACCAAACCAAACAAAAAAAAAAGATGCCAGGCCAGCATAAAGGCACGGTATGGGGTACATGATGATTATTCGCCAGACACTCACTCTATGTGATTGGATTCTATCGAAATTCTGTCCACGTTCTGCCATGACGCTCCAGGTGTTATGCCATAGTCATATAAACGGCCACATTAATATAATGGTTTGCCGATATTATCGTATTAAGTTTGACCTGTTTTGCTCTGCCCTACCCTTTCCTCGAGCACTGCCAAATAGACAGAATAGGCCGACAAAGCAAAGGGCAGAGGCTGTTATGTAAGCCTGCTGCTTCTGATTTATGGGACTGTGTGGCGCTCTATTCTTGTGGCTAGCGGAATGGGTTGACATGGACACAATGAAGAATTTTAAATGAGAGTCCGTTTAAAGTGTGACCCAGTCCTGTGGAGCACTACAGATGATGGAGCCAACTATGGCATGTCTCCACAATCATATCCACAAATGTCAACATTTGTGTGTCTCTTTCACTTTCATAACGGCCAAGCCCAGCCAATCCTCAGTCGCTAACTGAATTGAAACAATGTGATTTCGTTGACATTTCTCCTCCGATACAATCGCCTGATGACAGCATCATTGTGATAAAACGTTTGAGCGATTACGATATGCTGTAACTCTCACAAAAACTTCTGATTTAAACAAAAAGCTCAAATTTGTGTGTATTTTACAAATTTGTTTATAAGAGTTGTTCATTGGGACAGTTGCGATTTTAATTCCATTTCCAACATTTGGCCAGACATAGAAAAATTGCTTTCAAAAGGTATGAATATTAAAACCCAACACAAAAGAGCAATCAGACTTACCGGGTTAGCTAAACTTTATGTTATTATTATTACTGGATAGGGCCCGCTCCGCTGCGCCTTCTTTAACTCTCTAATATTTATTTAGGGTGGGGACTCTTCGCCCTGAATGTGGATATCATGCTACTGTAACCTATGTCCGCCTATGACGCTGAACGCCTGCGTTCGAATCCTGGCGGAACTTCGGATAAAATTTAAAGCGGTGGTTATCCCCTCTTAATGCTGGTGACATTTGCGAGGTACCATACCATGCATGGTCATGTAAAAAATTCTCCCCAAAGCAGTGTCGCACTGTGGCACACCGTACGGACTTAGCTAGAAAAAAGGCCCCTTATCTTTGATAAACTCAACTTGAATCGGAAAGCGCTCATTAATGTATAAAAAGTTTGCCCCTGCTCGGTTCCTGGGCAAATTTTTACTCTACTTCCAAATGCCTTTCTTTTGAGTCCCATGTTTAGGGGGTATTTCGGGGGTGGTCACTTGGCCACCAAAGTAAATATAAGATTCGTGCTCTACTTTCAGAAACATTTAGTATGAGCCCGGGGAGGTCATGGGGAGGCCACCGGCACGTTGCCCTCAAAATAGATATCAACTTCGTTCTTTACTCCCAAATACCGTTGATTTGAGCTTGATATCGGTATAGTCGTATGCAAAGTTCAGTTTAAGAGGTGATTTAGGGCATACCCCCAAAATTGGATATCAAATTCGTTTTCTACTCTCAAATTCCTTTCATTTGAGTCCCATACTTCCATATTGGGTCCTTTAATCTTTAATTCAACTTATTTTTAGGAGGAAAAGAGCCACCTTGACTTGAACGCAAATGTTAATGTCATATTTTTAATCTACTCCCAAATATATTTCATTTGAATCCTACATAGCCATGGTCGGCTGATATGCCAATATGGGGGTATTTGTGGGTGAGGCGACCTCCCATTACTTGGATCTAATTTTTTATGCCATATTTGTATTCTACTGCCTGATAATTTTCATTTGACTCCCATATTGATAGGAACGTCGAATATTTCTGTTTAGGGAAGTTTTTGGGTTGGGGCGGCCCTCTGGGAACTTGGACCCTAAATTTAATATAATATTCATTTTCTAGTCCCCAATACCTTTCATTTGATACCCATATTGTCGTCTTTTGGTTTTGGGTGGCGTTTTTGGTGTAAGGGGGAGGGTCAGCCACCATCCGATATCTAAAAATTATATAACCTATGTTTCCTTTTTTTTATTCTACGGAACAAACCAAACAAACCGAGTCTCATATAGTCATGATGGATCATAAGCCCATTTTGGGAATTTTTAGGGGGTGGTGTGACCCCCTACACTTCGATCTGATTTTGTATGCCAGATTCGTAATAATCTCCCGAATACGTTTCATTTAGGCCCCATATTGATATGGACCACCAATTTGTCTGTTTTCAGATATTTTGGAGTTAGGGCGACTTTCTGGGTACTTGGATCGAATTTTCAATACCATATTCGTATTCAACTCTTCAATACCTTTCATTTGAAATCCATATTGTCTTTATTGGTTCACTTGTCATTTTGGGTGGTCCGACCCCTTGCGATATCAACAAATTATGAAGCATATTTCTTATTCCTGACCATATTCGTAATCTACTCCCGAATACCTTTTAATTGAGTCCCATATTGTCTTGATCGTCAAATAAACCTTCTTTAAGGGGTTTTGGGGCTGGGGCGGCCCCCAAGTACTTGGACCCAACTTTTATTATGAAATTCGTACTCTACTTTTGAATACCTTTCATTTGAATCCCATATTGTCCCGATCGCTCCACTTGTATTTTTGGGTAGTACTTTTGGGGTAAAGGGGAGGGTCCGCCCCCCTCCCGATATCAAAAAATTATATAGCATATGGTTCCTTCTAGACCAACCTACACAATCTGTGAAAGTTTCAAGGTAATCAGTTCAGCCGTTTTTGAGTCTACATGAAACAAACAAACACAAATTGAATTTTATATATACGTTTTTTATACCCTACACCACTAATGTGGTACAGGGTATTATAACTTAGTGCATTTGTTTGTAACACCCAGAAAGAAGAGGGAAAGACCCATTGTTAAGTGTACCAATGACTCAAAATGACTTTCCGATTCGATTTAGCTATGTCCGTGTGTCTGTCTGTCTGTCTGTCCGTCTGTTCATGATAATTTGTGTACAAAGTACAGGTAGCAGTTTTCATCCGACTGTCTTAAAATTTGGTACAGCCAAGTTTTTCGACCTAGAGACGAAACCTATTGAGATTGTAAAAAATCGGTTCACATTTGGATTTAGCTCCCATATATGTAGCCTTACAATTTGACATTTCCATTTATATCATTTGCATATATGTGGCTCATCATTTTCAACTGATTTGCCATGATGCCATGATGACCTCCTTGCAAAAAGTTGTCCAAATTTAGTCACAACCGAACTTAATGCGCTTTTAGCTGTCTTTCCTTACAACTACATTCAGTTGATATTGAGTTACTTGACTGTCACAGTAAACAGATTTCACACCTTATATGCTCACAGACAGTTTGAATTTTATATGAACTGGATTCGTTTACACATTTAACAAAGAGTTCATGTTTTACTTGTCATTAACGATTGTGTATTTAATCGCCGCCTTCTCATGAATCAACACATGTGGCGCATGTTGCCATTGATAGTATCTGAGTACTGCACTGGTAGGGCGACCCACGGTGGTCCTGGTTTAAATTTTACTGGCAAAAATTTATGTCAATAGTAAAATGCCAGTCAAAAGTAAACATGTTAAAACTTAGTTTGCCAAAAAAATCATATCAAATTATTTACTATTGTTGCGAAAACAAACAGTTTATGGTATAAAAAATCTTAGTTTTTGCATTTTTGGGCAGAGTGAAATTCGGATTACTCGCAAACTATATACGATATCTTAAAAAGGCGTTAAGTTCGGCCGGGCCGAAATGAAAAGTTTAAAAAAGAAGAATTTTTCAAATCACTATAATTGGAGTCATCGGTGAGGGGAAAAAAAAAGATTCAATCAGCTATCACATTTGCAATGTTCGTTAGTAAATAGGAAATTTTATGCAAAGATAGCATCTTTATTTTTAAGTCTTGGGTTATTGGCTCGTTTTCATTGCTAAAAATCCTAAAATTTTCGCCCAACTTTTTTTTCAGTGTATTTACAGGTTTTTGGCCAGTATCCGCCAAACCCGAACTTGAACCACTGTGCGACAGTGCGACAGTCCAAGTCAGAAGTGTTACGTGGACACACATACCAACAGCATTGTATGGGAATATTGCTTCAGATTGATATTGTGTGGCTAGAATATTCTATTGCAAGAAATGCCTGCATAGCAGAGGATTATAGTGCTGCATGCTACAGTTGTTTTTGTTGATGCTCTTGCCATTGTTGCATCATTGTTTCGAACAAAATACCAAGGCGAGGGAGAATGAAAGCGCGGCAACACAGGCCAAAATCGAATTTTAACTCGAATGTTTTTGCAAGATCAAAGCCAAATTTCGGTGTAGTTGAATAATACTCTTCCTGCTCGCTGAAAATTCTATCTGCCAGTATTACTAGTACCGATGGTTGTGCGTATCCAAATGAATGCGTTGAACTGCATACAGACAGAAAATGGCAAAAAACCATTTTGCAAATGAAAAACTCAAATATTTTGCCAGCCCTCAAGAGCTGTCGGCATCTATGCATAGGCGTATGAAAATATGTTGGTTTGTATATCACCAACCAACTTGCAACTGAAGCTATTCCATTGTTGGTCATGTCTTTCGTGTCCTCTGGGTTAGGCTGTTTCATTCCGTTTGGTTCTTGAATCATTTGTATTTTGCATTGTAGCCGGATACCACTCGTAATTGTGCTGCATTGTCAGTTGTATGGCTTGCCATTGTTACGTGGGCCCTCTACTCCTATACAGTGGTGTTAAGAGTGTTAAAAAAAACATGCCAAAAAGCCTTGTATTGAACTTTAAATCAATTTTTAATTTTCAACATTCATTTGAAAGAATGAGATAAAGATAACAACGCTTTAAGTTTGGCGGAGCCGAATTTTATATTATATACCCACAATTATGGAACAGCTGTTTTAAGTTCCCTGAACGATATTTTTTCATAGGCAAAAGCAGGGCTGCGAAGTTGGAGTCTTGGAGTATAAATTAGAGAATTTTGTTGGAAAAATTTTGCTCGACTCCCACTCCGGGCAAGAAAAATTTTTAAGGAACATTTTATTTTAAATATCTGTAAATCTTTCACCCATCTCCGTAGGATAGAGGATTCATGCTGTCATTCTGCTTGCAGGCCTGGGTTGGAGTCCCGGCGAGAACATCAGCAAAAAATTTCAGCGGTGGTTATCCCTTTCCATTGCTGGCGACATTTGTGAAATATTTTGCCATGTGAAAACTTTTTTCCAAAGAGGTGTCACAATGCGGCACCCCTGTCAAGGGTCTAAGCGCAACTCAATGTGCCAAATTTTAGTGAAATTGGGTAATACATGTGGCTTTGAAAGGCCTTAACCCTTGGTTCTTTGAAAGACCAATCTTCCAACTTTATTTTTCTGAAATTTCTCTGCGCCTGAAAGAAGAAAGATCAAGATCGACCCATCGGCCTATGCAAATAATTATTGGATATAATTAAAATAGGACGGTAGGGTATGCAAAGTTCTAGACGGCCCAACTTATTTATTCCTATTATTCTATCCTACCTATGTATTCTTTCTTTAAACATTAAAATTAAATTTGCAAAAAATAACATTGGATATGGATGGATATATAAATCGTCCCTAATTACATGGTCGAACCTGGTAGGGATAAGTATTAAATTTGAGCGAAATCGAATAATGAAGCGCCTTTTATGGGCTCAACACCCCACAGAAGGAGATCGGTCTATATGGTAGACATGTATATGTAAAGAGGATCCCATTTGTATATCCACCACCGTAGGATAGGGGGAATATTCATTTAGTCATTCCGTTTGCAACACATCGAAATATCAATTTCTGATCCTACAAAGTATATATATATATATCGTCGTAAAATTCTAAGACCATTTAACCATGTCCGTGTGTCTGTCTGTTGTACTCTCTCTACAGCCTTCAAAAATTGAGATGCTGAGCTGAAATTTGGCACAGATACGTTTTTTTGATGCGCGCTTGTTAAGTTCTTGAACAGGTCAAATCGGACCATATTTGGATATAGCTGCTATATAGACCGATTTTCCGATAAAGGGTCTAATGTCCATAAAAAACTTTATTTTCATTCGATTTTGTTGAAATTTGAAACAGTGGGTTATTTTAAGCCTCCCGACAACTGACCCAAATATGGTTCAGATCGGACTATACTTAGATATACAGGGTGGCTGATGAATATTGCTACAATGATGAATATTGCTACATTTTTTTTTCGGTGTATGGAATACATTTTTCTTTTATTCATGTTAAATTAAATTATTAAATTAATTATTAAATTATTATTAATTAAATTAATTAATTAATTAATTAAATTAATTATTAAATTATTATTATTAAATAGAAAAAAAGTTATTACATTTTTTTTTGGTAGCGGCTTTCATCAGCCACCCTGTAGCTGCCATACAGACTGAAATCCCGATAAAGGGTCTGCAGCGAATAAAAACTTTATTATACCCACCACCGAAGGATGGGGATATATTCATTTTGTCATTCTCCGACCCTATAAAGAATAAATATTCTTGATCAGCGTGAAAATCTAAGACAATCTGTCTGTTGAAATCATGCTACAGTCTTTAAAAATGGAGATATTGAGCTGAAATTTTGCACAAAGTATATTTTTGTCCATAAGTATGTTAAATTCGATGATGGGCTATATCGGATTATATCTTCATATAGCCCCCATATAGACCGATCCGCCGATTTAGGCTTTTTGGCCCGTAAAACCCGCATTTGTTATCCGATTTTGCTGAAATTTGGAACGGTGGGTTGTGTTACGCCCTTTGACACCCTTCTTCAATTTGGACCAGATCGGTTCAGTTTTGGATATAGCTGCTATATAGACCGATCTCTCGATTTAAGTTCTTGCGCCCATAAAAGGCGCATTTATTGTCCAATTTTGCCAAAATATGGGACAGTGTGTTGTGTTAGGCCCTCCCACACCCTTCTTCAACTTGGCTCAGATCGGTACAGATTTGGGTATATCTGCCATATAGACCGATCCGTCGATTTAGGGTCTTAGGCCCATAAAAGACACATTTATTATCCGATTTTACAGAAATTTGGGATAGTGAGTTGTGTTAAGCCTTTCGGCACCTTTCTTCAATTTGGCTCAGATCGGTCCAGATTTGGATAAAGCTGCCATATAGACCGGTCTCTCGATTTAAAGTTTTTGGGTCTCATTTATTTCCGATGTCGCCAAAATTTGGGACAGTGAGTTGTGTTATAGCCTTTGATGTCCTTTTTCAATTTGATCCAGGTCGGTCCAGATTTGAATATAGCTGCCATATATTGTAGATCGATCTCTTGATTTAAGGTTTTGGGCCCATAAAAGGCGCATTTATTGTCCGATTTTGCAAAAATTTGGGACAGTGAGTTGTGTTGGAGCCTTTGACATCCTTCTTCAATTTGTTTAGTGTTTGGCCCAAATCGGAACATATTTCGATATCGTTGCTATGGGGCATAAGGTATGCACTTTTCACCGGATTTTGACGAAAAGTGGTTTACATATATACCTGAGGTGGTGGGTATCCAAAGTTCGGCCAGGCCGAACTTAACGCCTTGTTAGTTGTTTTTTATCTGATTTCGCTGAAATTTGAAACATTAGGTAATTTTAGGCCACCCGCCATCCGACCCAAATATGGTAAAAATCGAACTGCATTTAGAAATAGCTGATTAAGCGTCTGAAGCTCATAAAAGCATTATTTATTACCAGATTTTGTTGAAATTTGAAATAAAAAATTGAACAGTGACTTATACTTATTAGACCACTCAATATCTATGTCGAATTTGGGTGCATAAGTTATCCAATTTTCACCGAATTGTGACGAAAGGGCGTTTTCATATATATCCGATGTGGTGGGTATCCAAAGTACAGCCTGGCCGAACTTAATGCCTTTTTACTTGCTCTCGTTAATAATTTTTGTCTGAATATATAGAAAATATAGAGGTCTGTGTTATATTTCAACGAAATACATTAAAGGTTGCAGCGTGATTATAACTCACATGCACACAGACGGATCGACGGACAGACGAAGGTTATCAAAAGATTTATTTTTATGGGTTTTAATTCAAAAAAATTTATTTCCAGAGTCGACTCCGGAGTCGACGATACATATATATGAAATCTATATCTAAATCTGAAACGATTTCTATGAAATTCACCAGTAATGACCAAAGTCAAGTGGAAATCCTTCCTGCCATTTTATTGCATTATTACTGCAAATCGTAGGAACATATATATGGGAGCTATATCCAAATCTGATCCGATTTTTTCTTATTTCAATAGGGTTCGTCTCTAGGCCTTAAAACATGGCTGTACCAAATTTTAAGACGATCGGATGAAAACTGCGACCTGTACTTTGTACACAAATTAAAATGGAGAGACAGCCAGGCGGACATAGCTAGATCGAATCAGAAAGTCATTGTGAGTCATCGGTATACTTATCAATGGGTCTTTCTCTCTTCCTTTTGGGTGTTACAAACAAATGCACTGAATATGAACTGGTATGCTATTGGAGCTATATCAGGTTATAATCCGATTCGGACCATAAATGAGTTGAATGCTGAACATTGTAGAAGTCATTGTGTAATATTTCAGTCCATTCGGATAAGAATTGCGCCTTGTAGGGGCTCAAAAAGCAAAATCGGGAGATTAAACGATTTGAATCATACTTAGCACAGTTGTTTGAAGTGATACCAAAACACCACGTGTAAAATTATAGCCAAATCGGATAAGAATTGCGCCCTCTAAAAGCTGAAGCTGTCAAGATCTCAGATCGGTTTATATGGGAGCTATATCAGGTTATGTCCCGACTTGGGCCATACTTAGCACAGTTGTTGGAAGTGATACCAAAACACTACGTGCAAAATTTTAATCAAATCGGACAAGAATTACGCCCTCTAGAGGCTCAAGAAGTCAAGACCCAAGATCGGTTTATATGGCAGCTATATCAAAACATTGACCGATTTGAACCGTACCCAAATTTCATGTGCAAAATTTCAGTCAAATCGGACAAGAGGTGCTCCCTCTAGAGGCTCAAAAATTCAAGACGCATTTTCAATCCCAACCGAGCTACTCTAATAAAAATTAGAGTAGCTCGGTCGAAAGTTAGCGTGCTTTCTACAGACAGACGGACGGACATGGCTAGTTCGACTTAAAATGTCATTAGGATCAAGAATATATATACTTTATGGGGTCTCAGACTCATATTTCGAGTAGTTAGAAACAAAATGACGAAATTAGTATACCCCCATCCTATGGTGGAGGGTATAAATAAAAACGTAGCCAACTGTGGCCCGTCTTTACATATTTATAATAACCTTGGTACCGTTTTATAATGCCCACCTTTCCTTATGCCAATGCAATTGCTAAAATTGAAAATTCATCCTCATGTCAGTTGACTTCATATCTCTTGCAAACATTTCTCAACCACTGTTCTTGCCACAAAACCTAACCTGCCTCTGTTCTCATAAGCGGTACATGATGATGCGGTACTGGTATTGGTATCCATGGCGCTTAAATATTCATTTCGCTCTTCCAAGTTACGGCGGCAATTGTTTCCTTAGCAACTTTAGAGTTGCAAAACTTTTTGGCACATTGTCAACAAGCATATAGCCAACCAACCATAGAAGCCAAGCGAAGCCAGAGCAAGCCAACATACCAACTTTAGAACATTCAGTCAAACTGCCATCTATCCATCCGGCTGGTGATGCTGTCTAAGCATGCATTGCAGTCGGGCACGATATCATCATGCATTCCAACCAATTATCACTTGAGGGCAACAATCATAAAAAATTATCAAACAACAAAGGCGGCCACAAAATAAATGAAAGCCCCCGCCCAACATTACTTTTTATGAAAATTTTAAAATAATTCTTTTGGTGTGTTCGGCCACTAATTCAACTATTAGTGCCCCCCGCCCCCACCCTGCCATCAGGGAAAGAGAGTGAGAGAAAATGGCCACAGGAGCCTATGTGCAGTGGGTTATGTTGGTGGAGGTTAGGTAAAGACTTTGTACCAGCAATTTAAACAACCAATGCCTTAAGCTATAAAATTCAATTTGTTGTTATTGTTGGTCGTATAGAAAAGCAGTTATCGATTGCTACTACACAGAAAGAGCCAATGCAAGCTCCTTTGTTTTATTCTATGGCCATTCCATTAGTGTAGCCAGATGATGAAGTACCCAAAGTGCTTAGTATTCCATTAGGCCACATGCATCGACAGACACTCAGACGAGCACAAATACTCACCCTCGTTTCACTCACTCACTCACACACCACATACACAGCACACACACACAGTCGAAAGTCATAAAAAGAAATAAAAATGGCAAGCGATATCTTTTTAATATTCAAGAAATTTTCATAAAATTTCAATATTTATTTTCAGGGATCACATTTAGTAGCTCCCTCCATTCGTTGCTTTTGCAAATAGCCTTCGATCACCCGCTGCCCCCTGTAGCTGTAGCTGCTGCTACTGCTACTTTCCTGTTAGGGATTTATGAATGCAGATTCACAGCCATTAGCAATGGTGCTTTGGTTCAAATGTCCCATAAATCTAGGGAGCTTGTACATAAATTACTTACTTAAAGTATTTTGTTAATTCATTCTATCATTGGCGTATTTGCTCAATGCCCCCCCCCCTCTCTCTCTCTCTCTCTCTCATGCTCCCTGCCCTGAGTGTGTTCTTGGGGTGGGGGAAAATTTATTCCAAGACACTGGCCATTGTCTCGTTTAGTATTTTTGCATGAGAAAAACTTGTGACATTTATCAATTTCAAATGAATACTAATGACAACTATTATCATTAACAAATCCAAATGATGTGACCTTATTCAACTTTATTTGCACCATCATTTGCTCAGAATATTCTATGGCCCCCGAAAAGGGAGCAGAGAAACGAATTGGATAGCGGGCGGGTATAGCTGAAATGAAAATGGTGTGGTCACTCTGCCTTATGGTTGTGCGCTCAAAATCTGCCAATGACAGGTTTAATTTACTTGAGATTCAAATTTCGACGTGATGGTCCATTGCGAAGAAGAGAACCTGTTTCCAGTTGGGCCATAAAAAAGTTCTTACCCCTGTGTAAGGTCATAATCATAAATGTTAAGTGTCTTGGGTGTCTGGGTGGTGATGAGGTGCGGTGTGCTGGTCTTGGTAGTTAGCTATACAAGAAGGCCTATCAAAAATAATGAAGAATTTTTAATAACACAAAGTACCGACTCAATTGGGTGGAAAAAAAAGCGATTCTCCATGGTGAGAGCTGTTCTCATCACTTTCACGCAGAAGGCCTAAATAGCACCTACAGGCATAGACACGGACAAACTCAGCGCTGCAAACGAATGAGAAAAAAAATCTGCTCAATCAGCAAATGCTTCTCACTCTTCCTGCCCAACGTCTTGTTGCCTTTTTTTTTATATACTTATTACTGTTGCCGAAGACCGATGAAGGAAAAGGCGCTTAAAAAAGTTTCCAGCAGAAAGTGGCCATGGGGATAATAATTATTTAAATTCCTTGAAGTGGTATCAGCATTTACTGCATGTATGTACCCTCACCGGATAGGCATCATACTTAAAAGGTGCACACATTTTTAAATTCAATTCACTCATAGGTACAATTTGTGGTTTTAAATTCACTTGAAATGGCTGACTAGTCAAGGTCAGTTATTAGATGGGACTTTGGCTTGAGGATTTAAACCACAATCTGCAAAAGCCCATTGCCCATTACTACTAAAACCATGATTAAAAAACGGCTGGACCGATTTTCTTGAAATTTTCGCAGGTGGTGTAGAATTCTCCTGGGGGTAAACTGGGGTACTATATTTATACCCTACACCACTACTGTGGTACAGGTGAATTAGTTTGTAACACCCAAAAGGAAGAGAGATAGACCCATTGATAAGTATACCGATCGTCTCAGAATCGCTTTCTGATTCGATTTCTCAGCTTTTATCCGATCGTCTTCAAATTTGGTATAGGCGTGTTTTAGAGACGAAGCCTATTGCAATTGGCAAAAATCGGTTCAGATTTGGATATAGCTCCCACATATATATTCGTCCGATTTGCAGTAATAGTGCAATAAAATGGTCATTTGTTACACGATTCTCTCGAAATTTGGCAGGAAGGATTTTCTTATGACTCCCGATACTACAAGTGAATTTTATTAAAATTGGTTCAGATTTGGATATAGCTCCCATATATATGTTCGTCCGATTTGCAGTAATACTGCCATCAAATGGTCAATTATTACACGATTCTCTAGAAATTTGGCAGGAAGGCTTTTCTAATGACTCTCGACATTACGGGTTATACTCATGGATATCGGTTCAGATTTAGATATAGCTCTCATATATATATATCGCCCGATTTTCACTCCTAGAGTCACAGCAAGCGCAATTATTGACCCATCTTGCCAAATATTTTGCATAACACTTTCCTCGATGACCATTACACTATCTGAGAAGTTTGCTGAAATCGGTTCAGATTTAGGTATAGCTCCCTTATATATGTTCGTCCGATTTTCAAAAATATTGCAAGAAAGTGCTCATTTTTTAACCGATTCTCTCGAAATTTTGCAGGAAGGATTTTCCTATGACTCTAGCTACAAGTTGAGCTTTAAATCGAGTTCTTCCTCCGACTTCGGTTAAAATTTAAAAATCAATTTACAACTTACAGTTTTTCTGCTTTTGGGAAATTCTTCTAAACCCCAAGTGTTATTGTAATATGTGAACTGGATTTCATCTATCATCTTTAAATGTTTCATAACTTCTTCGTACGTTTGAGGTGCTGATTTCAAATTCACTTCATATCACTTGAGCTTCTTAACATTTCTTGACCTTGATGAAAGCCTTTTTGGGATAACTTTCTTCATCTTCTTCGGAAGTAAATGAGTCGCTTGCAGTTTCGAAAGGTAGAGTGTGTTCATCTCCTAATACGATTTCGATGGTATCTGGTATCTCATCTTTGATGATTTGATGCTTGCTCGATTTCACAATTTTCCTTGAATGTAGTTTCCGCAAATTCAACTTTCGACTTGTCTACCTCCATAAAACTTATGTCTCTACTTATGGTAATGATGTTATCGTTTGGGTCCGGCAGACAATACCCTTTTGTTTCATCACAATATCCTACGAAGATGTATTTTCTTGCAACAGCATTCAACCTTTGTTGCTTCTTCGAATCGAAAATTTTAAAATTTGTTCATGCTTGGCTCTTGCGAATGCCATTCCCCATACGGTGTTACTTCAATTGCGGACATTGGTAGCCAATTTTGTAAGTAGTTTGCACTGTTTACTGACTCTGTCAAGTATTTCAAATACTTATCTGAAGTTATGAGTCTGCATCGTGTCGTTTCCATTAGGCTCCAGTTCTTCTTTCAGCTACACCATTCTGTTCTGATGTATATGCAGCAGTCAACTGGTATTGCAGGTCTTTACTATTTAGAAAAGTTTTAATCTCCTTGCTGCATAACACTCTGCCTCTGTCTGTCCGCAAGTTTGCCATACGCTTACCAAATTTTGTTCTGGTGCACACTTTTGTTTAGGCACACTTGTTAGAGTTAGAACAAAGCGATTACCAATTGGAGTGCAATTTTGCATAGGACCATACAAGTTACTGTGTATTAAGTCGAATATACTTTTTCGGAAGCCATCGTAGCGCAGGGATTAGCATGTCCGCCTATGACGCTGAACGCATGGGTTCGAATCCTGGCGAGACCATCAGAAAAAATTTTCAGCGGTGGTTTTCCCCTCTTAATGCTGGCAACATTTGCGAGGTACTATGCTATGTGAAACTTCTCTCCAAAGAGGTGTCGCACTGCGGCACGCCGTTCGGACTCGGCTATAAAAAGGAGGCCCCTTATCGTTGAGCTTAAGCTTGAATCAAACTGCACTCATTGATATGTGAGAAGTTTGTCCCTGTTCCTTAGTGGAATGTTCATGGGCAAAATTTGCAAAATTACACTTTTTGTGTGATTTTCTGCAATCTTCGAAAAGGGTTTCCGGGTCACCATCCTTTTCAAACACACCTTACACTTACTTTCACAACTGCATCTCTCCAATTGTATCCCATCTATTATTGTCCAAGTAGACGGTGCCAGGTATGAACACACACCGCCATCGGAGCCATACGTTTCACATTCGTTTTGGAAATGAAGCGGCAACAAAACGTGCATTTAAGTCCGATTATGACATATATTTTCCAATTCCTCTCTGCATATTTGACGTTGATTAGAATTTATTTGCACTGATAACATTTCAGGCTATTACCTGGTTTCTTGCTATTGGTTTTCAACACAGCTTCTTGTCAGACAAATGTCCCATTTTTTCGTTTTGTCTCTTGCGCTAATTTTTCCAGTGTTAAATCACTTTCCGGGCAAACTTCTAAAGCTGACACCAAGGCATTATAATCTTCCGGCAAGCTTCCAAGAAGGAGAGACACCACCTTATGGTTGGGAAATTCTTTTCTGAGATGCTCCCACAATTCCCAAGAATTTTGAGATGTGACTCCATCGACAGGCTTTCGTTCTTACGATACGATGATAGCTGCCGAAGGACCTGACAAGATTGTTCAAATTTCACTTTTCATGTTGCATGTGTTGTCTTGGGGGCATCCCAATATGCTTTCTTATATGAATTTTTTTCGAATCTTTTATGCACAAACCAATTACAGCACAGCTTTACCATTTTTTTGAATCTATTCTGCATCCGGATTTACAAATATGGTGTCCGTAACATGATTCTCGTTCTAAAAGAGCCATTGCAACATTAAATTTTAACGAATGGTAATTGTTGATACTTAGCTTGGGGTATGTTAGCTTTAAATCCATGTTGCGGCTTCCTTTAGTATTTTTCTTTTGATGATTATTGTTCTTTTCCTGAAAGGTTTCCTAAGGTCAGGTAATACAAGAAGATGAGTCGAATTGTTTTCAATTCAAATGTATTATGAGAACTTATACGAAAATATTTTACAATTGAAAATTACGTAAGTTCGTCCGGGCCAAATCTTTTATATGGATTACTTTTTCAAATATATATAAGCTATGTGAAATTGTTGACCGATATGGACCATACAAGTCATAGAAAAATATCACCTCGAAAATTTCAGGCAAATTGAATAGTAATTGAGCCCTCAAGAGGCTCAGAAAATCAAATTGAGAGATCGGATTATATGGCAGCTATTTCAGGCTGTGAACCGATTTATATCATACTTGGCACAGTTGTTGAAAGTCATATCAAAAAGACATATGCGCCGTCTAGGACTCAGAATATTGACTGATTTAAACCACACTTATCACAGTTGTTGAAAGTGATACCAAAATTGCAAAATTTCATCCAAATCGGATAAGAATTGCGCTTTCTAGAATCACAAGAAGTCTAATCGGGAGATCAGTTAATATGGCAGCTATATTAGGTTATAGACTTATTTAGGCCATTCTTAGCAAAACTGTTGGAAGTCGTAACAAACTATCTCATGCTAAATTTCAACCAAAGCGGATAAGAATTACGCCCTCTGTAAGCTCAATAAGTCTAATCGGGAGATCAGCAGCTATATCAAAACGTGAACCGATTTGGGCCATTTACAATCCCAACCGACCTACAATAAGAAGAAATATTTCTGCAAAATTTCAAGCGACTAGCTTTACTCCTTCGAAAGTTGACGTGCTTTCGACAGACAGACGGACGCACGGATATGGCCAGATCGACTTAAAATGTCATGACGATCAAGAATATACATACTTTATGGGGTCCTAGACGAATATTTCGTGGTGTTACAAACGGAATGTCTAAATTGGTATACACCCATCCTATGTTATATAACTAGCCGAAGCGGACCCGCTCCGCTGCGCTTTCTTTAACGCTCTTATATCTTTTTAGGGTGGGGACACTTTGTCCTGAATGCGAACATCGAATTCGTGCAATTGTAGCCTATGACCCTGAACGCGTTCGAATCCTGGCGAGAACATCGGACAAAGCGGTGTTTATTCCCTCTTAATGTCGGCGACATTTCGGACTCGGCTATAGAAAAGGTCCCTCATCATTGAGTTTAAACTTGAATCGGAAAGCACTCATTGATGTGTGAGAATTTGCCCCTTCTCGATTCCTTAGGCTAATGTTCTCATTAAGGGGAGGGATGGCACCTCAGACATTTCAACTCAAATATGGATATCAAATTCGTGCTGCACTTCCAAACCCCTTTAATTTGAGCCCCATATTGCCATGGTCGGTAAATATGAACCGATGGGAGGCTGTTTAGGGGCTGGAGCGGCCACCGGCACTTTTCACTGAAAAAAGGATATCATATTCGTTTTTATTCCCAACTCCTTTTGGTCTCCAATACCTTTCATTTAATACCCTTATTGTGGCCATCGGATATGGATGGTGTTTTTCGGGTAAGGGGGACGGTCCGCCTCCAGCCGATATCTAAAAATTATGTAGCCTATGTTTCCTTCCCGACAAATGTGTACAATCTATGATAATTTTAAGAAAAGCGGTTCAGGCAAGTATCATATAGTCATAATGGGTCTAATGGCGTTTTTGAGGGGTGACGTGACCCTCTATACTTTTTATTTTGGGTTGTGTTCTTGGCATCCTGCCGATACCGAAAAATTGCATAGTATATGTTTCCTTCCAGACCAACCTACACAATATGCGAAAATTTCGAGAAAATCGGTTCTGCCGTTTTTCAGTCTATACGGAACAAACAAACCGACGCCTATATATCTGTGATTGGCTAATGTGCTCATTTTGGGGGCGCTTTTGTGGGGGTGGGGTGAGCTCCTATACTTCGATATGAATTTGTATGCCAGAGCCTATTTCTATTTTCTGACCATATTCGTAATCTACTCCCGAATACCTTTCTTTTGAGTCCCATATTGTCATGATCGTCCAATAAACCTATTTTAAGGGGTTTTGGGGCTGAGGCTGCCCCCCAGGTACTTGGACTCAACTTTTATTATGAAATTTGTACTCTCATCTTGAATACCTTTCATTTGAATCCCATATTGTCCCGATCGGTGCAAATCTGAACCGACGTAAACAAAATTGAAGACGGATGTCGAACTCACTTTCCCAAATTTTGGCAAAATCGAATAGTAAATTGATGAAAAATGTCGAAGGGCCTAACACAACTTACTGTCCCAAATTTCAGCAAAATCGGATAATATATGCGCCTCTTATGCGCCCAAGACCTCAAATCGAGAGATCGGTCTATATGGCAGCTATTTCCGAATCTGGACCGATCTGGGCCAAATTGAAGAAGGATGTCGAAGGGCCTAACACTACTCACTGTCCAAAATTTCAGCAAAATCGAATAATAAATGTGGACTTTATGGGCCTAAAACCTTAAATCGGCGGATCGGTCTTTATGGGGGCTGTATCAAGATATAGTCCGATATAGCTCATCTTCGAACTTAACCCACCTATGGATAAAAAAAAGAATCTGTGCAATGTTTCAGCTCAATATATCTATTTTTAAAGACTGTAGTGTGATTTCAACAGACTGACGGACAGACGGACGGACATGGCTAAATAGTCTTCGATTTTTTCAACGATCAAGAATATACACACTTTATAGGGTGGTGGGAATAAAGTTGGTATGTCTGCCATGTAAAAACTTCTCCCTAAAAGAAGTGTCACACTGCTGCATGCCGTTCGAACTCAGCAATTAAAAGAAGTTCCCTTATCGTTGAGCTTAAACTTGAATCGGACAGCCCTCATTGATATGTGAGAAGTTTGCCCCTATTTCAATTGAATATTCAAGGGCAAATTTGCAATTTTCTTCGGCTGATGTTTTCCATGTTCCAGTTCTGTTACGTCTTCCAATATCCATTTAAAGTGTGATCCGATCTGAATAATTAATCTTCCGATTTGACTTCTTGACGATACAGAGTTCAAAATTTAAAAATTTCTCATTTCTCACAACCTGGATAAGCTCCCCTGTGAACCAGTCTAACTTCCTGGGCAACTGCTGGACTTCCTGATTCCAATCAAAGTGAAATTTGCAGGTTGCTATCTATACATTCACCATATAAATTCATATTTTGATGGAGTTTCTATTATGACCTTTAACTATACTCGTCTACTTTCTGTCTATAATAAGAAATTGCCCAGAGAACCCGACAAGCCAAGGACCCACAAAACTCGATACCTTCGAGCTTGCTGCGCTGTTACTTCTTATCACTTTGATTTACTTATAGTTGTCAAAATTTAATAGAATATCCTTGAATACGATCGTATTAATTAAAATAATTAATAGAACAAGCATGTCAAACAAGATTTAAATTGTTTGAGAAAAAAATAGTCTTTAAAAATCGCCTACTTTATTGCCATATTCCTTGTCGTACAAACAAAGAATCAGACACGCGTTCAGTGATACTTTTTAAGTCCGCCACAATATCTACAACCATTACAGACTACATCAGCAATTGTCGTAAATGTCAGTCACACTGACGACGTTCATTGTTAAAATACAAGGGATAACACAAGGTTCCCAGTAGTGGGAGTGCAAATATGGATGTGTGCGTGTGTGTGTTTAAGAGTATTGGGTTTGGGAAAAGCGTGAAGCAACGACCATGTTTTGTTCTTCACCATCATTAGAATGGTTTTTGGAATTATTTTCACTTTGTTGTCTGCATAGACAATGGATATGAGGATATTTATTTCAGTGTAAGTGTATGGGTATAGTGGAAGAAGGAGACAGAGCAAAAGAGAGGCGAACAATCTGTGTGAACTAAAACAACCCATCCATCCATCCACCCACACTAACAATCGCTGCAAACAGCCAAAGATATAACGTTGAAAGATGAAGATGTTGCTGCTGATATGGATAACTGAAGGTGATGAGGATGAGAGCGTTGATGGCAATGCTGATGATCGAGGAGGCAAATGCATAAAAACCAATGGAAATGGCAGCGTTTAAACGCACACAAACAAGGCAAAGAAGTACACATTTTAATTTGTTTAATGAGCATGTTGAGGCAAACAATTGTAGGCTTTCTTCTTCAGCACAAGCATAGCAACGGCTTTGACGGGGGAAAAAAATGGAAACAACAACAAAATAAAAAACGACACAGAAAACAATTTCGGCCAAGCCATAAAATGATACGCCAGATCGGCTATAGCAACAGCAATAACAAAAAAAAAAAGAGCCGTAGCAACAACAACAATGACCATTATTTATTTATATTTCATTGAAAGAGAATTTGTTCGCACCCAATGCCCGTCGCCGCCCGCCCTTCCACGTTCACCTCCCTCTGCTTGCTATGTAATATGCGTAGAGTGTTTTTTTTTTTTGTTGTTTTTGTTTGTAGGACTGGACTGGGCATTGCAATTTGTTTGTGCTTTCATTTAAATTCATACCTTGAAAATTGTTTACTTATTTTTTATTTGAGTTATAAACTAAAGAGCGCTGTGGTGCTTCGTCCGAAGCCAAGGAGGCTGAGCGGCAAAGAGGCTTCATTTTGCTATTTCAGTTTATTTACATTTCTCTTGCAGCGAGGACACCCCCCTAGCCCCTCTCGACCATTTTCTGTTGTTTTTCTCTTATTCGCAGGCAGCTATGTGTGTGTGTGTGTGAGTGTGGTTGGGTCATTTCGTTTGGTGTTTGTGTTTTTTTTTTTTCGTTTTTGTTGCCAAGCCATTATTTGTTGGTATTGTCGACTAAAGTGCTCTCAAGTGAAACATTTTAATGGAAAGCGGTTTTCCGAAGCTTTCATTCTGTTTATCAATTAAATTTCAATTATTCAAATGAAATGAATGGTTTACATTACATTTGCAAATAAATAGCCCCCCGTCACCTAACCCCATGCGATGTTAATGATGGTAACGCCGTCATTATGAACGGCTGCGACTAAGCAACCAAGCCAACGGCATCAATAGTGGCAACGCAAACACTGCCATTCAAAATGCAAAGCAAAACTAAATCAAATATTTAAATTATTTAAGCATTGCTATTGAAATGTAAATGTGTGCGCATTACGTCTAACGTTTGTATGTGGTTCTTGCCGTCGCCGCCGCCGCCGACTCCACCACAGCCACAGGCCAACCAAAGTCAGTCCAAAAAGTAGATAACCCCCTTACCACAATAACTCAGCAAATATTCAAAGCTGGTTTCACGTTGCCCAAAAACCACTTGCCCTGATCCCAACTATTTTGCTAACATATTAGGCAGATTTGCTGCACAATCTATCATCGCATAATAAATGATTATCGAGTCCAAGGTTTGCTCTCTAAATCATTAGCATAAGTTTTATTTATTAAGCACTTGTGCTGAATTCAAACTGCAATTTGATTTGCATCATAATAAAATGCGGCAATTATTTATGTTTGTGTTTAATGATTTTTTCAGTACGATTTTTTTAAAAAGGTAAATAATTGAATGGGTCTTAACATAGACCAGCACAGCTGATTATGTATGTAAGGGCTCATGTCAGTTATAAAGGGGGGTTTTTTCAACATGCCAAAAATGCAAAAAATTAGAATTATTATAAAATTTGTGTTAGCATGATTTCGTGCAAATGACCGAATAAATTCCAACCTAGAGGCACAACTTTCGAGCACTTTTAACAGCTTTTAAGGCCGTATGTCAGCAATAACTAAAATCGTTATGAGTAACTCAACTTCAAACTAATCATAAATCAAGGTACGATGGCTATCGTAACGCAGAGTTCAGCTTGCCCGCCTGGTGAGAATACAAAAAAAGACAAAAGTTGGGCGGTGCCGACTATATAATACCCTACACCACCTAGTGCATGTGGTATTATTTATATGTAAAACTTATCTCGAAAACTAGTCACACTTTAATTTGGATTCAAATTGAAAAAGTTATTAAGAAGCTTGTAAGACTTTCCTACCATAGGATAAAAGTCTTGGATTTCCACATCTTTAAAAGGCAATATCGGATAAAAGATTATATGGGAGTTATATCGAAACCTGTGCCAATTTTAATGACACATACTGGGACATGAAATTGAACATCTCACGCCCTATATTGTAGAGATGTGACCAAAATTGTGGATTTCACTGCCTTAAAAGTCCATATCGGATGAAATATACACAGTGGAGCTATAAATAAATAGGACCGATTTTAATGAAATTTTGCGCATGTATTGCAAAATCGGACAACAATTTTGGATTCTACAGCCTTAAAAGGCCATATCAGTTGAACGATATATATATATAGGAGATATATCTAAATCTATATCGATTTTTATGAAATTTTGCACACATATGAAGACGTCAAATAAAGCACCTCATGCAAAATTTTGTAAAGATCAGACCAAATTGTGATTTCTACAGCCATAAAATACCATATCGGATGAACGATATATATGGGAGCAATATCTAAATCTGAACTGATTTTGATGAAATTTTCCAAATATGTTAAAGTTATTACCAAAACAATCCGTGCCAAATTTTGTGCAGATCGGTTGAAAATTGTAGCTACTACGGCCATTTGAGTGCAAATCGGGCGATACATATATATGGGAGCTATATCTAAATCTGAACCGATTTTCATGACATTTTCCACACATATTAGGACGTCAAATAAAATACCTCGCGCAAAATATTTTAAGGATCGGATGAAAGATATATATGGGAGCTATATCTAAATCTGAACCGATTTTTATGAAATTTTTCTGTCATATGAAGACCTCATATAAAATACTCAATGCCAAATTTTGTAAAGATCGGACGAAAATTGTGGCTTGTACAGCCTTAAAAAGCCATATCGGATGAAAGATATATATGGGAGCTATTTCTAAATCTGAACCGATTTTTTCAAAATCAATAGCGTTTGTTTATGGGCCAAAAAAGTGACATGTGCAAAATTTCGTGACAATCGGACAACAAATACGACCTGCACTTTGATTACAAGAATATATGGACTCACAGACGGACAGACGGGCATGGTTAAATTGAATCATAAAGTGATTCCGAGTCGATCGGTATTATCAATGGGTCTAACTCTTCTCCTTCTTAGCGTTGCAAACAAATGCACAAATCTATAATACCCTGTACCACAGTACCGCAATGCTGCACACCGTTCGGAGTCGGCGATCAACAATTTTAAATATTTTCATGGAAAAAATTTAAGCATATTTAGAATGTTTTTGTACCCGCAGCCAAATATGGGTCCTGTATAAATCAGGGCGGTGAAGTCGATTTCGATTTCGATTCCGACTGCCACACCGGGAAAATTGCTCAAATCCGACTCCGCGGATTTACATAATTTCCTTAAATAATTTTAACAAAATTAAAAAAAAAATAAAAATCCATTTTTTTATTTACCAAGCCAATATGATTTTAAAACTATATTAAGATATAGCTGCCATATAGACCGATCTGCCAATAAAGGGTCTGGAGCCCATAAAAGATTAATTTTTTAACCGATTTCGCTGAAATTTGAAACAGTGAGTGGCTTAATGCGTTCCAACACAGGGCTCAAATGTGGTTCAGATCGGACTATATTTATATATAGCTGCGATATAGACCGATCTGCCGATAAAGGGTCTGAAGCCCATAAAAGCTGTATTTTTTAATCAATTTCCCTGAAATTTGAAACAGTGAGTAGTTTTACTCTTCCCCACAACCATGGGTAGTTTAAGGTCTGCCAACATCCATCCCAAATATGGTTCGAATGGGACTATATTTAGATATAGCTGCCATATAGACCGACATGCCGATTAATGGTCTGAAGCTCATAAAAGCTTTATTTATTAACAGATTTTGTTGAAATTGAAATACAAAATTCAATAGTGATTTATTTTTATTTGACAACTCAACGCCCGTGCCGAATTTGGGTGCAAAAGTTATCCAATCCAAAGTTAGGCCCGGCCGAACTTAATGCCGTTTTACTTGCTTTTTATACCCTCCACCATTCGATGGGGGTATACTAATATCGTCATTCTGTTTGTAACTACTGTCGAAAGCACGCTTACTTTCGAAGGAGTAAAGCTAGCCGGTTGAAATTCTGCACAAATACTTCTTATTGGTGTAGGTCGGTTGGTATCCATATCAGTTCATGTTTTGATATAGCTGCCATATAAACCGATCTTGGGTCTTGACTTCTTAAGCCTCTAGAGTGCGCGATTCTTATCCGATTGGAATGAAATTTGCACGAAGTATTTTGTTATGATATCCAACAACTGTGCCAATAATGGTTCAAATCGATTCATAATCTGATATAGCTGCCATATAAACCCATCCTGGGTCTTAACTTCTTGAGCCTCTAGAGGGCGCAATTCTTATCCGATTTGAATAATTTTTTTCACGAAGTATTTTGTTATCCAACAACTGTGCCAAGTATGGTTCAAATCGGTTCATAACCTGATATAGCTGTCATATAAACAGATCTGGGGACTTGACTTCCTAAGCTTGTAGAGGGCGCAATTCCTATCCCATTTGGCTGAAATTTTGCATGATGTATTTTATTCTTACTCTCAACAACTGTATCAAATAAGTTTCAAATCGGTTCATAACCTGATATAGCTGCCATATAAACCGATCTGGGATCTTGAATTCTTGAGCCTCTAGAGGTCGCAATTATTATCCGATTTGTACGACTGATCCTCTCATGACCATCAACATACGTGTTTATTATGGTCTGAATTGGTTTATAGCAAGTTTCAGCTCCCATATAAATCGATCTCTGTATTTTACTTCTTGAGCCCCCAAAGGGCGCAATTCTTATTCGAATTGGCTGACATTTTACACAGGTCTCCAACATATAATTTAATTGTGGTCCAAACCAGACTATATCTTGATATCGCTCTAATAGCAGAACAAATCTTTTCTTATATCCTTTTTTTGCCTACGAAGAGATGCCGGGAAAAGAACTCGACAAATGCGATTCATGGAGGGTATATAAGATTCGGCCCGGCCGAACTTAGCGCGCTTTTACTTGTTTTTTTTTTTTTAATTTAAATTTTTCTAAAAATGCTGTAAAACTGGTCGGTTTTCGGCGGCTTTTTAGAATGAAATATTAACCCACTCTCTCAACAAAGCATACATAATTGAAATGTGATACCGTATCCGCCAATGATACGCCATGAAAATTTGACGACGAGCGCATATATCTCTGAAATGCTCTCTGAGATCTTTGCAGACATTCTATTAAGCCTGTTGCACACCTCTTTACGCCGCTGGGGTACCTAGCAAACTCTTTCTCTCGCAACTCCAACTGTTACCTCTGATGGTGCTAGGGTATCGAAATCTATTGTTTCCCTTGAGCATCATCGTAATGTAGGTTGTGTGACCCTGTTCTATCGAAACGTCCATAGTGTGTATTCCACAGATATCATCCTTTTTTACTGTTGATGTAAGGATGTTAGTCAGAAGACTAGACTTTCTAGGAACTCGCACCCGTTTGTTATTGATTGGCCAGACGACCGAAACATGAGCTATAGGTGCAGCTTCCTGCCACATTTAGAATTTTAACATTGACATTTAGAAATTTAAACAGACAGTGACACAGAGTCTAAAAGTATTATTTAAAATTCACATTTTACAAAATTAACATTTATGTTATAGTGTGATTCTCAGCTTTCAATTCAGTACTTGATACAAACGTTATAAATCAAAGTGTTCAGCAAATTCCTAAGTAATTCCTAAGTCCTTAATATATTAAAAAAATATATATATATATTTATATTGACGCCTAAACTTAAAAATATAACAAATAACTTTATCTATTTAAAAATTGTGTATTGGTTGCACATAAAAAATTGTCTTACATTCAAACCAGTATTTATTTTATAAACCAATCTTTTGAGACTGATACCTTAATATTTGTCCTTTCTTTCTCATTGCAGAAACACTTTCATCGAACCTCATTGTTAATTAAGGCCTTTAATCATAAGTTTCGTTTAGATCTGGAATTAAATTCGTAAGTATAACAAGCAGAATGACATAAATATTAATGTGTAGTTGGTTGGATGTTTGTATACACACACACACAGATTTGGCCATCCACAAAATGATGCCCCTAATGAGTAGGGGAACAGGGTGGCGTATGGCGTATGGTTATAATTTGCATGGTAGTACTCATACGCCAGCAGGGACACTTTGTCAGTAGTAATAAATCAACAGCAACTACTGCTGCCACTACTACTACTACTACACAAGCACATACTAAAATACCCATAAATCCTTAAATACAATATTAAAGTTTAACAGCAACAAAAACAACAGCAACAATACTAGTTCCATAAAATTCATTTTCTTAAATGCAGTTATGTATTTTTATGAAGTATAACCCCAAACTGTCATTGGGCATTTCCATCAAGCGCACTCACCGTGACTTCTAATCATAATAATGCCAAATGTCTCTACTAAATTAAATTTTTCTATGCTCCCCAGGCCAGGAAGTATAACTCCATAACAGAAAGCGAGAACACTAAAGTAATTTTACTTTGGCACCACCTCGAAAATCGTTTCCGTTTCTTGGCAACTCTAATGCCGCCACTGATCTTATTTAATATTAAATAAGTGAAATTTTTCGTCAACACAATCCTGGGAGGCAAAGAAAAACGTGTTGGCAAAACTTCCTGGCCATTGTCACCGCAACAAAATTCCTCCCCAAAGGCCGAAAAACTTATGGCCGCTGGCCGTAAATTGTAAGAAGGCCGAAGTGTGGCGGGGATGAACAAGCGGACAGACTGAAGGACGGACGGATGGACGCGAAATAAAATTAAATCCACTAAGACCAGCGAGGAAAGATTTGTTTATTTGATGCGAGGTCAAATTAAGCCTCAGAAAAGAAAAGAAAAAAACTGAAACGACAAACGACAAGAAAAGTGTGACAAGCGACCAGCAACCAACCGCCAACCAAGCCGCACCACCAACACTCAATGGCAAAGCAAACAATTTGCTTAGGTTGCTTGTCTTCTATTTGCCATGACCAAAATACACAATGACAACGCAAAGAGACGTACTTTACCCAGAGTAGCAATTAAAGGTCACTCTGAACTGAGCGTTGATCCTTTTTAACACTTCCACTTGGCTCAGGCTGCACTGCATGTTGATATTTAATTATTAGAGAAAATATACTCTTTATTTTATAATCTCCCTTAACTGCCAGCGCAAAAAGGCCAACTCCCCCTGTCTTGAGGGCAAAAGTCAAAGGTGAACTTAGCTCTTACAAGAGTTCAGCTAATCTTGGTACATTTCACATTCAGACCCAAAGATTACAATTAATACATACCTCTAAAAAAAAAAAAACAACACGAAAAAACTTCTTAGCACAATAAAAGGAATTAGTTTTTGTTCGCATCGTGCGTATGTTTATGCAAAAGTCAACAATCGCAAGAATAACTTCTGCTCGGTTCGTCCTTGAGGCCTACTTGAAAAGTGTACTTGATCTTTTTTCCTTCCTTCCAGAACAATGATGCGGAAATGGAAATATATTTTCCTTCTTGCCATTTATTTATTACCCAGTAGAGTAGTAGCATCATCATCAGAGCGGCAGCTCTATAAAGTGGGCGTTGGAAGGCCACATAACCCACTATCAATGATTGAATGCGGGGAGGGGCACTAGCGTTGGATTTTAGTTCGGTATTCAGCTCCGTCAAGGATGATGTATCTGTTTTTGGGGATTTTGGTTCCAGCTCCATTGTTTGTTTGTTGCTGTTGCTGTCTTGTTTTATTGTCCTTGTTTTGCATTTGGAGCTTTAACAGATAAAACAACTTAATTTGATTTCATTCTTCATATTGTATTTCGTTTTGTTTTTTCAGGGCTTGTTTTTTTTTTTTTGCCCATATTCTCAGTTTTCGTTTCCTGGTTGATAGTGGTAAAGGGTGGTGGGGGGGGGCAAACCATGGCTTTTATTGTATTTGGGACTTCTAGTGTAGCTGTTGATGCCTTTGCCTCAACATCCTTCCGTTCGTTCGAACATTCGTTTGCAACACAAAGCCTCTCACAAACAATGAATTAAGGTTTGATTCCTTGCAAATATTTTATTGTCTTGTTGCGTTGTCAGTGGGATTTTTTTGTTCCTTTTTTTTTGAAACTGTATTTGTTGTTGTTGTTGCTTTTTTTTTACTTCATTCTCAATTTAGGGCGAATCTGACTCTTTATCGCCTTTTCTTTTGTTTCTGGTTTTTGGTTTTTTTTTTTTTGTATGCCTGGCTATAAGGAATTTGGCTGTGTTTCTTCTGGTATTTTTCTCGTAATTCCCTGTTGTCAGGCCATAAAAAATATCATCAAGAGAAAAATAAAACAAATTTTAAGTGCAAATTACAGCCAATGCCTAAAACACTTAAAATGCCAAAGATTTCTGACCTTTCATCTAGTTAATGTACAAAGGCAGTGTCCATAATATAGCCCAAGACAACTAACAAGGATGCATGGGGTCAGACACAGGGCCGTGGCCCTGTGTCAAAAGTAAAAACAATAAAAATTAAAATTGTGTTAATAAAATAGAACAACAACAACAAGAGCAACAGAAAAATGTATCTGCCCCAAAAACAGGACACTCGCTTTGTCCTTTCATTTAACACAGGGATCAATTGTGGTGGTGTCAGCTTACGCATAAAATATTATTTTATGCTCCCCATCTTCATCTCTCTCTCTCTCTCTCTCTCTTGCTATCCCCCAACAATGTCTCGTCCTACAATACCGCTAATTAAGTTTGAAACAAAAATATAGATACCAAAATGATGTACCTATTGAAGCACTTAAATGGTTGCAATAAAAAATGAACCCAAACAAAGACAAGAGGATTCTTTATTAAATATTTGAAATATTCCCAAATAGCCAAATCACACATACAGACACACACACACACACAAGAATTTCAGTTGAATTCCAAACAAAATAATGGGCCATTGTGGTGACGATGAATTCGGTGTTCGGTTGACTGAGTGTGTGCGAGTGTGCGTGTGTGTGTTTGTGCGAGTGTGTGTGACAAACCATTTAGTCTCTCAAATATTTACTTTGCCAGAAATCCATGCATAAATTTTATTTAAAATAAACACAACAATAGAGCTATTCCAATATTGGTTCATAATGTTTTTGCATCAGACACAAAATTGCATTCATTTATAGATTTAACTAGACGCAAATACAAATACACACTCACACACTCACACACACACACACACACGTACATGTTCATACCCATTGAAGCAAAACCAAAATGGACTTATGGTCCAGTGCAGAGGGGGGAATTTTAATTTTTGTATAAATGGACATAAACTCACGTACATCGAAATCCTTTCAGTGTGTGCTCTGTGAGCACAACAATACCAATATCAAAATCAACATGGTTACATACACACAAGCACACAAGCTTCCAATTGCGTTAGAGAGAAGGAGATTTACGCAAAGTCTTTTTGCTCTAATGCAATAGGCATTGCTTATGTGCAACTTTGATAACATTTTCAAGCAATTCCAATCAATAAGGATGCAATTCAATCTATGCCAAGATATGTGGCATTATTTCTCTTCGTTGTCGATGGACGGGTAAGAGAGGGAATTAGAAAAGTCCAAATAATTTCTCAATTATTGTTTTTTTTTTTGTTTTTTTTTGTTTTTCCAAAGTTAAATTTGAAACATTTTCACACAAAAACTTAAGGTACGTTCAGATTAGTTAAATTTTAGAACCGATTTGTTTGACCATTGTTGCCCAAAATATGTCAAATTCGTCCATTGTGGATTTTATATTCACATTAGAAGGAATTATTTAACACATTTTGTTCTTTTCTTTATCTTAAAATTTTTTTTGTGACAGCAAGCAAGGAACACACATATTTTATATGCAATCGAATGCAAAGCAAATAAAAAGTCTTTTTGATCTAATGTTTAACGCTATTTTTTCGTTTTTGAACAAACAAAATGTGTTAAATAAATGTCTCTAATGTGAATATAAAATAAAGAATGGACAAACTTGGCATATTTTGGGCAAAAAAAAATAAATAAAATAAAATAAATTCGAACAAATATTTGACTAATCTGAACGTACCTTTCTTAAGACTGTGTAATTAAAAAAGACTGGCATTGCAAAGCTGTTTATTGCAGTTAAATTGATTCAAAAAGTGCATAGCATTTTTAAGTGTTATTAAATAAAAGCTTATAAGGTTGGTTTCTCTCTAATTGAGGAAAACTTAGAAGAAATAAGTAAACAAAATTCGGAGAAAAATTCATACTTTATGCCCCATAGCAGCTATATCGAAACAAGTCTGATTTGGACCAAATACTAATCGGTACAAGTCATTGTTCAATTGTGTATAACAAAATATTGGTCTTCTAAGTAGTTTTATATTGTATAAAAATAAACCGATCTGAACCTGAAATTTTAGCGAAATCGGATAATAAATCGAGAGATCGGTCAATATGGCAGCTATATCAAAATCTAAACCGATGTGTGCATTATTGCAGAAGTATGTCGAAGGACTTTACATAACTCACTGTCCCAAATTTCCACGACATCGGACAATAAAAGCGCCATTTTTGGCCCCAAGACCTTGAATCGAGAGATCGGTCTATATGGCAGCTATATCAAAATCTGAACCGATCTGGGCCAAATTAAAGAAGGATATCGAAGGGCCTAACATAACTTACTTTCCCAAATTTCTGCGACTTCGGACAATAAATGCGCCTTTTATGGGCGAAAACCTTAAATCGAGAGATCGGTCTGTATGACAGCTATATTCAAATCTGAACCGATCTGTGCCATATTACAGAAGTATGTCGAGGGGCTTAAATTAACTCACTGCCCCAAATTTCAGCAAAATCTGATAATAAATGTGGCTTTTATGGGCCTACGACCCTAAATTGGCGGATCGGTCTATATGGCAGCTATACTCAAATCTGAACCGATCTGTGCCATATTACAGAAGTATGTCGAAGGGCTCAACATAACTCATCGTCTCAAATTTCAGCAAAATCGGATAGTAACTGTGGCTTTTATGGGCCTAAGACCCTTAATCCCCGGATCGGTCTATATGGGGGCTATATCAAGATATAGTCCGATATAGTCCACAATTTTGGTCTCATCCTCACAAAATTTGGTATGTGCCGTTTTATTCAACGTCCTCATATATGTGCAAAGTTCCAAAAAATTCGGTCCAGATTTTAGAGCTCCCATATACATTTTTCCTCCGATATAGCCTTTTAAGGCTGTAAAAGCCACAATTTTGGTCCGATCTTTACAAAATTTTTCATGAGATGATTTAATTGACATGCCAATACGATTTAGATAAAACTCCCATATATATATTTTATGCGTTTCGACTTTTAATGCTGTAGAAGCCACAATTTTCGTACCATCTTAAGAAAATTCAATATTTCAATAGGTATCCAAAATTAAAGACTGACTATTTTTGGATATAGGTGCTATGGAAAAGTATTACGTATACTCGATGACGTAGGGTATCATATAGTCAGCTCCGCCCGATTTTTGCCTTTCCTTACTGGTATTATTTTTAACTGATCGAGATTATTTTAACCATGCGTTTGTCTCGTATCAACAATATTTAATTTTTTCCGCGAATTTGTTATCAACTTTTAAGTAAATTTCCTCCCTTCCCCCAAATGCCCCTTTCCCAAATTTTGTATACTAATTACGTAATTCTGTTTGCAACTACTCGAAATATTCGTTTGAGACCCCATAAAGTATATATATTCTTGGTCGTCGTGACATTTTATGTCGATCCAGCCATGTCCGTCCGTATCTCCGTCCGTCTGTCCGTCCGTCTGTCTGTCGAAAGCACTCGAAGGAGTAAAGCTCGCCGCTTGAAAATTTGCACAAATACTTCTTTTTAGTGTAGAATAACTGGGATTGTAAATGGGCCATATCGGTCCAGACCCGATCTTGGGCCTTGACTTCTTGAGCCTCTATGATATTCAACAACTGTGCTTAGCATGGTTCAAATCGGTCCATAACCATATATAGCTGCCATATAAACCGATCTAGGGTCTTGACTTCTTGAGCCTGTAGAGAACGCAATTCTTATACGATTGGAATGAAATTTTGCACGACGTGTTTCGGTATGACGTCCAATAACTGTGCTAAGTTAGATTCAAATCGGTCAATAACCTGATATAGCTGCCATATAAACCGATCTTGAATCTTGACTTCTTGAGCCACTAGAGGGCGCAATTCTTATCCGATTTGTTTTTTGTTTGTTGTATTTTGTTATAAAATCCAACAATTACGCCAAGTATGGTTCAAATCGGTCCATATAAACCGATCTTGGGTCTTCACTTCTTGAGCCTCAGGAGGGCGCAATTCTTATCCAATTGGAATGAAACTTTGCACGACGTGTTTCGCTATGACATTCAATAACTACGCTAAATAAGGTTCAAATCGGTCAATAACCTGATATAGCTGCCATATAAACCGATTTTTTTTGCAGTTATTACAGGATTTTTTGAAGTAGTAGTGTCTTGCGAAAATAATATAATGTACGTTTACATTGGCCACTAACTCCCTATTTATGGCCTTTTCGAGAATTAAGTGCTAAATCCTGAGTTTTTTGCCGGTTTAACCATACAAATTTAAATCCCATTTTTGTACGATTTTCTTTTAAATCCCAAATAAACCCGATTTCAGGGCTGAATAATCGATAAAAGTACCAAAATATGCAACAGTTTCCAAGAATTGTCTATGGATGTGTGTGATATGCACATTCATGTATACGCATGTACGCTTATGTATGTCACTTAAATCCCCAAAAAACGCAGTTTAAACGGGCAGGATTTGTTTTTGGATTTAGTTAAACGCAGATCATAAAAATTTTAAAATAAACGTGCTAGAGTGCTTTTGGCTGTCACAGAATTTGTCTACCAAAATTAAAATGGCAATTGTTTTTGTTGTAAAACCATAACGGTTTGATTAACGACACAAAATTTTAATAGAAATTGGAAAGTTTCGTAAATTTTCGAAAATCTCAAAATTTGGCGGTTAGGGTACCATATGTTCTAAATAGGCTAATAAACATACACAAAATTACAATATTGGTCAATCCCATGGCAGCCGGTTGTACGTACCGGATTGACCCGATGACTTCCTTCATCGGTAAGGGTTGCCGCCTCGGCGTACAACACTGCTACAACAACAACATCATTAGTGAAGTGCGGTCAAACTTAAAATCGAAAGCTATATCTAACTCTGAACCGATTTATCGGAATTATATTTAAGTTCAAGTAGCAAAGTCCGTCTGTCCGCTTATTTGTCTAAAATAGGCTACTTTTTGTGCGAATAAAGCAATCCCCACCAATTTTTCCCAAATACTTCCCATTGATGTATGTTGATTAGGATTTTTAGTGGGCGCATTTAGATCAGGTTTATTTCAATTAGATTTTAATTTTGGCTCTAGGCATCTTAAAGCTGCCTGCCCTGGAAGATGGCTTCTATGCCATATTTACCCCGTGCTAATTTCATCTTTCAAAAATGTTCCCCACTTCCATTTTCCCCTTTTCTAAGGGAATAAGAATTTTCTAAATGACCATATTTGCCGATATTAACCAAAAGAGTTATGTATGATAGCTTAAGAAAAGAATTTTATCTCATTACATGCAATTGTATTAACTTGAATTAGCCCAGACAACAAGGCATTCTTCTAAAGGAAATCGTGCGCTAACAACAGGGGAGAGCATGTCAACACAAACAATACTCCTTAAGGCTAAGTAGCTTTTGGACAATGTCCACTGTGGTGGCGTGTACATAAATGGAATATTAAAGATATGTCCATGTCCGCACATTGTGATTGCTCCGCTTCGTGACTTGATTGCAGTCAACCTTTTCAATGACTAAACGGTTGGCTGGCTGGCTAGCTGACTGACTGAGTATGTGGTCAAGAGGCAATTTTAATTAACGTCCAGCCAAGACAAGGCAATTCTGCACACAAAACCAAATCAAAATATCATTCTTTGCACACTCTCGCACACATACGGTGTAATGACAATGACAAAGGTTACTAGTCCATGACTGGCTCTTAGCCGAACAGGGAGGGGAGCTTTAAATACACATTTTAAATTGTGTGCTGTCGATGATTCGCTCCACTGACCCACAATGCCATCGAACATTATTAACATGCGGCCCAGTTTATTTCGTTCCCACCATAATCATTTTCACTAAGTACTCGATTTCACTCTCTCGTCTCAACCTTCTGAAAACAGCAGCAAGCAAATGGCCAAACAAATAAATTCTTGAAACAAAACACAGAAAATAAATAAATATCTGAAATCTGTTTAACCCACAATGGGGTCCACATTCAATTACATACTGCATGTGAACAATGAATACAGTCCTAGTACACAGTATTTGCTAAATTTATCTTCAGTCCCTGTCATAACAGAGTGGGCTATTCGTCCATGTAGAATACACTGAAATGCTGAAGCACCAGAATGAGGTTTAAATGAAATGTAAGACTATTCCAATACTCACCACCTTAAATTGGAAAAATATTTGCATATTGTGGCGGAATTTGTTACACGTTCAAATATCAACTTGGTATTCCTTCAGTTCTTTGCATATCATGTCACAATAATTAAAAAATACAGCTATTGAGCGAAAACATATGATAATATAGACAACTTTTCTTCTAAAGGGTGAATTTTTAGCTATTATCTTTTTGGCAACACTGGTTTAAACAACTCACGCACGTTTCATGTATTGTTTCACTGTCAAACATCTACAAACGTACAACGCTTGCAAATTATTGCATTTTATTATCAAAATCCGTGCTCTGTTAACAAAGTTCATCGCGCGCTGTGTGTGTTCAGCAGAATTGTCTATTTTTGAGTGAAGATCAGTCAAAAACATGCAAAAACTACCATGTCATACAGAAAAAGTCACTGTTTGGTGCGGTTTTTGGGCTGGTGGCATCATTGGACCGTACTTCTTCAAAGATGTTGCGAATCGTAACTTAAGTGGGAATGGTGAGCGCTACCGTAAGATGATGTCCAACTTTTTTGCCCAAAATGCAGGAGCTTGGCATGTGGTTTCAACAAGACGGTACCACATGCCAGACAGCACGCATACCAAGGGACTTATTGAGGGACGAGTTCGGTGAACATTTTGTTTCACTTTCAGGACCGGTCAATTTTTTTTCACGTAACCAACACGCAAGGGATGTCCCCTATATATGCGGTGCATTGCGTTGGTAATTAAGAAAGTTGAGGATTGGAGGAGGAAAGAGGGAGTAGTGTTTATTGATATTAATTTAAAATTTCTGAACGTCAATATTGGTGGGAAAGACGTTAGCCGGAAGTCGAATCCACATACGAATGGTTCGGGCGAAAAATGAATTTTCTCGGTAGTGCATGGTTTGGTCGACTGGCCAATCAATTATAAACGGGTGTGAGTTCCTGGCAAGTCTTGTATTCCTGGTGAACATTCTAACGTCAGGAATAAGGAGACGAATATCCCTGGAAAATAACGATAGAGCAATACAACGCTACCCACATTTCGACGATGTTCAAGAGATGCAATAGATTTGGATACCCTACTGTCCCCAATCAACACCATCGCCCTCCGTTGAACCCGGTCAAGTAGGTCCAAGGATGATTTTGGAGCTCCTGCCCATATATGAGGGTTATATTCCATCCTTGGCCTAATGTAGGTAGTATAGATATTTAGAAGATCAGAAAAGGTCAAATATTTCTTGCACCGCTTAAGAAAGCCCAAACACTTGAATGCTTCTTTCGACACTTCGAATACGTGTTTTGACCATCGGACATCACATTGTATCTTCATGCCCAGAACATCAAGAGCATATGACTGCTCAATATCTATACCGTCGATAGATATCGACGATTGTAGAGGGTCAGTGAATCGCTTGTGAGACAAGAAACAGCACAGCGTCTTCTGAGCGTTAAAGTCTACCCTGTTCATTCTACCCCACTCGGAAATGGCCAACAAATCATGGGAGAGCGTCTCATCCATAATGCGCCTCCTGTTCACATTTTCTTGAGGACTGGGCTTATGGTCGAATGAATATGAATGACACAGACAACTATCATCGGCAAATGAGTAGACTGGATTCGAAGTTTGCCCCAATAGATCATCAATGAAAATAAGAAAAATTGAAGGGGAAAGGACAGAGCCTTGTGGCACACCTGCGGTCAATGTATTCTCATCGGATGAGAACCCATCTTTGGTTTGCCCAAAAAGTAATTGCGGATTTTTCATATAGTCGGCGTTGACAAATTTTTTCACAGCTTGTGACTCTGTAATTGCATTCTTTCTTCTGTCAGTTATCAGCTGTTACTTTTAGCTTGCTTTAGAAAAAAAGTGTAAAAAAAGTATATTACTTTCTTTTAAAAAATCAGCAATTACTTTTTGGGCAACCCAATACAACAACTCGTATATTGCGATCTCTGAGAAAGCTGGATATAAATCGAATGAAGCTATTACCGACACCAAAAGCGACAAGCTTTGATAAAAGTGCACCGTGCCAGACCCTTGGAGATATCCAGAGCCACGTCCTCACCAAACTGGTGGATAGAGCGACTCCATCGTTTCGACAAAAATGCCATTAGGTCTCCCGTAGAGCGATTTCGGCGGAACCCATACTGTCTGTCGCTAAGAAGATCATTGGACTCTACGTATCTGACAAGATGATGGTTAACCATACTCTCCATAACCTTGGAGAGCGCGGAGAACTTCGCCATTGGCCGGTAATTCGCAACGTTGTTCGCCCCACCTTTCTTGGGGATGGGCTGAACGTTCGCAACCTTCCAACGCACTGGGAAAACACCCGCACGGTAAGCAAGGTTGAAAAGGTTGCGTAGTGGACGAGCAAGCTGACAAGTGTGGATATACCGTGCGGGCCCGGAGATTCAGTAACGTCGATATCCGCAAGGACAAGAATATCTGAGACATCGAACTAGGTACACTATCAATCACGGGAATTGGTTGATTGCTAAACGGCAATGAAGAATTTCCTGTAAACATTTCAGCCAGTAGATTAGCCTTATCAACCGGGTCAGTGAATACCTGATCATTCTTAACAAGAGTTGGGATTACCGATGGGTTGCCCTTTACTCTTTTTATGAATGACCAACAACTTTTGCCTCTTCTCGGAGAAGCAATAACTTTGGCACGAAGACGCTGTTCGTAAAGAAACTTTTCTTGTCTAAGTACCAGATCGTGCGATTTAAGTCATTTAAAGTGTTTCTTGTGAGGCTATGTTAAAGCTCATGTATATACAGACCAGAACGCTTCAATTGACGCATTGGAAGACAACATTGAAGCATTTATTCGTAAGATACCGGCCGAAATGTTGGAAAGAGTACGCCAAAATTAGAAAAAGCGTATGGACCTTTTGTGGCGCAGTCACAGTCAACATTTGTATGAACCGTACGATCGATTCAAATAAAGATTTCATGAATTTTTCTGAGTTTTGTTTTTTTTTCAAAAACTTTCCTATAGCTCTTAAAAAGTCACCGTTTACATATACGAATAGCCCAATTAAAATATTTGGAACTGTTTGCTTTAAATGATTGTTTTGAAAGTAGTTATTTTCTTTTTTGAATTATAATTTGGAATTTGGAAACTTACGGCCAAGGCGTACTTATCAGGTGGCCGCATCAACCCAGTTGAGACAACATGCATAACAAAACGGCGAAGCTCCCTCCAATATGCAATTGAAAGTTATAGTAGTCAAGAATGGCGAAAGGACTTTTGCATGAAGATAATTTGGACAGGAAAATAAAATTTTTGCAGCTATAATCCTGTATCTACTCTCGCAATTTCAAGGCAGTCTCTCAATGACTCCTCATCATCCCCACAAATCAAGCTTAAATCCGATATGTGACCAGCGCAAGGTCAAAGTCCTGACATTGCAATGGATTTTCAGGATATTCAGTAGCGAGAACGGCAGCTTCATCACATCTAGGAGAGGTCCCCTGAACATACCAAGTTACCTAATAGCATACTATATGCACTCTGAACGGCCACACACCATGATGACAACGTCATCCTCGTAGCCAACAAACTTTAACAGTCCTTTTGAAATGACCTGAAAATCTGACAGATATGCAAGAACCAAAAAGGGGTACACAACCCTTCCTTGTTGTGATTGAGCTCTAATCACAATCTTCCTATTTGAGCCATTTGTTAGCATTCACAATGACCTTAAGAAAACTATTCAAACCTGTCATCTTGAAGGTTTTGTGGGTTGTTGCTGTTGTAGCCACATTTTCATGTGAAGGTGGCGATTCTGGTCAGGCTCCTGTAGGTAAGGTAAGCAAGCTCGTTCCGGCCCGATGGCCGCGGGAACAGGGTGACCATTGGTGATTTGAAGTCGCCAATAACCTGCCTTGTCATATCGAGCATCAAAGCCACTCAGTATTTGTGTAAGAGCCGGTGCCGCCCGGCCTCTCACTAAGACTCTCCGCTCGATACCGCCGATTGTCTGCGACTGAAGTTGCAGCTACTCCGTTTGGAGCATTCCACTATCCGCAACCTGTGGACGCGCCGGGTAGCTCGCAGCCTAAGCATCTCGTGACAGCACTTTTGCGGGTAAAGCCTCTAGAGCTAATTAACACTCAAAAATTAATAAAATTCTTGCTCTGATTGGTCGAAACAAATATGCCGAAAATTTTAAATGTCAGGGCGAATCGAATTTTCTTTGCCCTGTTTACATATTTTGACATATAAAATTCCCAAAAAAAAGATGCTTTGTTGTAGCAATTCGCCGATGCGGCCACCTTATTAAATACGTCTTGTTTACGGCCTTATACACAAAATTCAATGTAGATTTTAGAAGGGATTATTTGACAGCTTTCCTTTATAGAACTGTGAAATAAACCTATTTCAAATCTACATCAAGTTTTGTGAATAAGGCTGTTAATATCTAATTAATGGATTTTTTTGAGCCTTAAATCTTAAACTTGAATCTAGGAGTTTGGCAGAACTAAACAATATCAAATTTCCGATCAAGAACTATTGATTATTCTCATTGCTAGTCTTGCCTTTCTTTGTAAGCCACTGTGTTTCGCTTATCTATTTGTCCTCAAACTTCCCAATGGGTGAAGTTAGACTAACAGACTATCACCAACGCACATGTAGGTGGGTGGTGTTCTTGTGTGTGTTTTTGTGTGATGGCACAAACTCGACCTTCTACGAAGTAGTACATGTTTAATTAAATTTTCCGTATAATCATAGCAAATAGAATTGCAAACAATTGTTGTTTCACACAATCACAAAATAACACATACACACTCACACACACGCACACAAAGCATGTCTCACGCTTATTGGCTGCATGCGTAGCAGAATGTGAAAGCAAAAAAAACACAGCAAAATTCCACAAAGAGGGTTGCGGAGGAGGTGAAATCAATTAAACACGAAATTATTTATTAGCTTCAATAAATTTTTAACGCTTTTATAAGTACGTGCAATGCAACTTAATTTACCACCAACTTAAATGCCATTTGTTTCCGGCCTATTTATGTTAACAATGTCCAGAAATAATTAACAGGGTGATAACATAATTTTCTCGACCTCGTATTTCCTGTTAAACGAGAGGGGATATGTCAGTGCATGCAAAAAGTGAAAACTTGAAACTGGGGTGTGAGATGTGTGTTGAGTGTTGAGGCTGGTATCTTTGCTGCGACATCGCCACCCTGTTGCAAGATAATTTCGATAACTTTCTCAATTGTTTGTAGAAAATTTCCCAAAGTTTATCATTTACTGATTGTTTTCTTACTTACTTTTTATTTCAAATTCTTTCTTTGCAGACAACTTTTATCGCCGAATTTAATACAGAAACACTATCACTCTAGTGGTTATTTAGTAGATGGCAATCGTCATGTAAGTATTGATGCACTCTTTCCATAGCTATGTTTATCCTTTTATCCCAGCTGATATTTACGACCACATTTCCTGGGGGTTGTGTGAAAATCCTTCAATTCAATTCAGGGGGCATTTGTCACTCAAGGCTGTTAACTGTAGATTTAAGAGACAAATGTGAGTACAACACATTTGGGTTATAGTCTGCAAAAAAAATTTATTATTGTTTTTTATACCCTCCACCATAGGATGGGGGTATACTAATTTCGTCATTCTGTTTGTAACTACTACTACAAAACATTCGTCTGAGACCCCATAAAGCATATATATTCTTGATCGTTGTGACATTTTATGTCGATCTAGTCACGTCCGTCCGTCCGTCTGTCCGTCTGTCTGTCGAAAGCACGCTAACTTTCGAAGGAGTAAAGCTAGCCGCTTGAAATTTTGCACAAATACTTCTTATTAGTGTAGGTCGGTTGGGATTGCAAATGGGCCATATCGGTCCATGTTTTGATATAGCTGCCATATAAACCGATCTTGGGTCTTGACTTCTTGATCCTCTAGAGGGCGCAATTCTTATCCGATTGGAATGACATTTTGCACGACGTGGTTTGTTATGATATCCAACAACTGTGCCAAGTATGGTTCAAACCGGATGATAACCTGATATAGCTGCCATATAAACCAATCTTGGGTCTTAACTTCTTGAGCCTCTAGAGGGCGCAATTGTTAACCGATTGGAATGAAATTTTTGCACGAAGCATTTTGTTATGTTCCAAGTATGGTCTAAATCAGATGATAACCTGATGTAGCTGCCATCTAGGATCTTGACTTCTTGAGCTTCTAGGGGGCGCACTTCGTATCCGATTGGAATGCAATTTTGCACGTCGTGTTTCGCATTGAGTTCCAACCAAGTTAGGTTCAAATCGGTCAATATCCTGATATAGCTACCAATAGAGGGCACAATTCTTATCCAATTTGAATGAAATTTTGCACGAAGTATTTTGTTATGATATCCAACAACTGTGCCAAGTATGGTTTCAATCGGTCTATAACCTCATATAGCTGTCATATAAACCGATCTGGGGACTTGGCTTCATGAGCTTCTAGTTTTTTTTTTAATATTCGCCAGGGAACATTTTTCCCCCTATAGAATCAAAGAAAAAAATATTAAACATTAGCACATGTTTCATTAATAAACGTTTAAGAGTCTTTGCTATAAAATTTTCTAAAAACGTCAAAGGTCACGTCAAAATCCGATGAAAATTGCATCCCATACTAGTAAGTACAAGTCATTGTTCAATTGTGTATAACAAAATATTGGTGTTTTTAGTAGTTATATCTTAAAATAAACCGATCTGAAACACATACAACATGGATGTCGAAAAGCCTAATATAAGCCAATTTGTCAAATTTCAGTTAAATCGGATTATAAATGCGCATTTTTTGGGGCCAAGGCTTTAAATCGACATATCAGTCTATATGGCAGCTATATGCAAATCCTGATCGATCTAGACCAAATTGCCGAAAAATGTGGAGGGGCTTAACTTAACTCTCTGTCCCAAATTTCGGCAACATCAGACAATAAATGCCACTTTTATGGGCCCAAAACATTAAATCGAGAGATCGGTCTATATGACAGCTATATCCAAATCTGGACCGATCTGGGCCAAATTGAAGAAGGGTATTGAAGGACCTAACACAACTCACTGTCCCAAATTTCAACAAAATCGGATACAAAATGTGGCTTTTATGGGCCTTAGACCCTAAATCAGCGGATCGATCTATATGGCAGCTATATCTAAATCTGAAGCGATCTTAACCAGATTAAAGAAGGGTGTCGAAGGGCCTAACACAACTCACTGTCCCAAATTTCAGCAAAATCGGATAATAAATGTGGCTTTTATGGGCCTAAGACCCTAAATAAGAGGATCGGTCTATATGGCAGCTATATCCAAATCTGAACTGATCTGAGCCAAATTGAAGAAGGATATCGAAGGGCCTAACACAACTCACTGTCGCAAATTTCAGCAAAATCGGAGAATAAACGTGGCTTTTATGGGCCTAAGACCCTAAATCGGCGGATCGGTCTATATGGCAGCTATATTCAAAACTGGACCGATCTGGGACAAATTGTAGAACAGTGTCGAAGGACCCAACACAATTCACTGTCCCAAATATTAGCAAAATCAGATAATAAATGTGGCTTTTATAGGCCTAAAACCCTAAGTCGGAGGATCGGTCTATATGGCAGCTACATCCAAATCTGGTCCGATTTAGGCCAAATTGACGAGGGATGTCGAACACAACTCTCTATGCCAAATTTCATCAAAATCGGATAATATATGTGGCATTTATGGGCCTAAGACCCTACATCGGCCGATCGGTCTATATGGGGGCTATATGAAGATGTAGTCCGATATAGCCCATTTTCGATCTTAACCTGCTTATCGCCAAAAAAAAAGAATCTGTGCAAAGTTTCAGATCAATATCTCTATTTTTGAAGACTGTAGCGTGATTTCAACAGCCAGACGGACGGACATGGCTAGATCGTCTTAGATTTTTACGCTGATCAAGAATATATACACTTTAATGGGTCGAAAATGGATATTTCGATGTGTTGCAAACAGAATGACAAAATGAATATACCCCCATCCATCGGTGGTGGGTATGAAAATATGTCTTGATAATAAAAATCCATGGACAAACAGTCAGACATAAAGACATTGTTAATCGCGCCGGTGTGTAATTCTGGGAATAAACTGATTTCACCTCATAGGTTTCTCTTGTTTAGACGACCTCCACAAAAATTCCTTATTTTTTTTCCTTTATTTTTTTTTCAATTACACTTGTAAATCAAATCCAACAACCCATTTATGTTTGGCATAACCACAAATGTTCACTCTTCATCACTTATTTAACTGAATAACCTAAACCAGTTAACAGCTTCAGTGCATGTGGTATCAAAAGGCATTTGCCAATTTCGCAAATCACTGTCAAGGTATCAGTGATATCAATCAAATATTAAACAATTTGTCTTCTTTGAAGAGTGCTCAACAAGATCGTTTTAATCAAAAAGGCTTAAATGGAACCTATATCACAATGTTATAGTCGTTCTATCGAAACAGCACCGGAATACAAAAATCCTCTGTCACGCATCGACATAGATGGAGGTTAGCTCCATTTGAGGAAAATTTAATTATTGCCTGTCACCGTATTAAAAATGTTGTGTGTGTGCCTGTCGTGCTGTATTAACGGCATTTTTGCCGTGCTGCTAATTTAAAGCTGATAATTTGTTTATCTATTCAATGGCAGCGAGGCTTTCCTGCCCGTCTCTCTGTGTGTCTGCTTTCCATGCAACTTAATTAAATTGAGCATTTAAAGTGCTCACGATAATACAATTCATGTGCACATTATCATTCATAATTTAACTAAAATCTTCGAAAAAAAAATGGAAAATAGGAGATTTCTATATGGGCCTGATTCTGGCCTCTAGACCATTTTATTGTGTAAGCTTTGATGTGTAAGCTTTGGAGGTGGAAGGAGGGCGTAAATAATCATTACCACCTTGCTCTTCCCCTTTAACATTTGAAAGTCTTCCATTCCTCTTCATTTACCAATATTGAATGGAAATGCATAAAAAATGTGTTACAACTACCTTCCTTTTGAATATTGAATTGACATTACATTCCAATGGTTCCGTATTCTCACTCCCAGCATGTGCCCCTAAACGATTGAGAGGGTTGTCTTATTGCCGTTGCTTTCTTCTATTTTCTTGTTTTTCTTGTAGTTTTTATATTTCTTATCGTTAATGGGAACACGTAGCATCCATGCCATGCAAACGTTTGGCAATATCTGCCAGAACTATGGCGGAGCACTTTGTCTGGCTCATAGTCACAACCTGAAAGATGAAGTGGCACAGGTGTGAAACGATTCGTCTTAAACTAATAAATAAAAATCACTTGACGTGCAAATATTCAATGTAGGAAACAAACATTTGCTACAGCGAATGCCAACTCGAATGTTTATCATTCCCAATTTGCACTAGCCTACAGTAATCGTAGTTTGGTTAAAAGAACATAGAGGATTCTCAAATGCACACATCGATTAAGGAAGCAAAACCAGTGGGAAAGACGTTGGAAGGGAAACATCATGATGATATAAAAAATTACATTGTTAGTTCAAATGCAATAATGGAAATCAGCACAAACTTATTGCAAATTACATATTTGCCCACGAACATTCCATTAAGTAACTGTGGAAAACTTCTCGCATATCACTCAGTGCTGTCCTATTCAAGTTTTACGTTAAGTAATAAGGGGCTTTCTTTTTATAGACTAGTCCGAACAGCGTGTCGTAGCGTAACACCTCTTAGGGGGGAAGTCTTTACATGGCACAGTACCTCACAAATGTTGCCAGCATTAGGAGAGGATAACCACCGCTTACAAAATTTTTATACCTACCACCGAAGGATGGGGGTATATTCATTTTGTCATTCCGTTTGAAACACATCGAAATATACATTTCCGAACCTATAAAGTATATACAAAATATTCTTGATCAGCGTAAAAATCTAAGACAATTTAGCCTTGTCCGTCCGTCTGTCGGTCCATCTGTCTGTGGAAATCACGCTAGTCTTTAAAAATAGAGATATTAGGCTGAAACTTTGCGCAGATTCTTTTTTTGTCATGATATAGTTGTACATTGGGCCCATAAATGGCGCATTTATTGCCCGATATTGCAAACATTTGCGACAGTGAGTTGTGTTAGGCACTTTGACATCTTATTGCAATTTGGTCCAGATCGGTCCAGATTTGGATATAGCTGCCATATAGACCGATCTCTCGATTTAAGGTCTTGGGCCCATAAAAGTCGCATTTATTGTCCGATTTCACCGAAACTTAGGACAGTGAGTTGTGTTGGGCCCTTCAATACTATTCAATTTGGCTCAGATCGGTCCAGATTTGGATATAGCTGCCACATCGACCGATCTCTCGATTTAATGTTTTGGAACCAAAAAAGGCCCTACAAAGTATATAAACTTCGGATCGTCGTAAAATTCTAAGACGATTTAGCAGTCAGCTCGTCTGTCTATCCGTCCGCCTGTCCGCCCTCCTGTCTATTCGTCTGAGAAAAACATGATAGCGATTGAATACGTAAAGCTAGCCGCTCGAAATTTTGCACAGATACGTGTGTATGTCGTTGGGGACTGCAAATATGCCACATCGGTTCAGATTCGAATATAGCTACCATATAAAGTGGTCCTTCGATTTGAATTCTTGAGCTCCTAACAGCTGCAATTATAATCCGATTTTTTACGAGTGTTCCATTATGATTTCCATCAATCGTGACAAGTATGGTCTAAATCGGTATAAAATCTCATATAAACCGATCTACCGTCAGCTTAAGCTGAAATTTTGAACGTGTTTTGTTTTGACTTCCAATCCCAGATTAGCCTTCTACAGCCCTAGAAGATATAATATTTGTCTGGTTTGGCAGAAATTTGATACTTAAAGTACAACTACCCTTCATTTTGTATTAACTTTTGACAAAATCCATGGTAATGGGTTACCATGATTCGCCCCGTCCAAACACAGCACGCTTTTACTTGTTTTTCAACATCCTTGGTCAGCATGGTTCAAATTGGTCTATAACCTGATTTTAATTTAAGCTTATATGGCAGCTATGCCCATAAATTAAGTTTACCAAAAGGTGCAGCAACATGCCAGACATTTCCACTGTATTCCCTGATCTCCCAAGTTGCGTATCTTGGTACGCCGTCATTTCTTTGGGATCAGATCAACTCCCCCTAATACTCACCATCAAGCGACCACCCGACTTCATAACCCCTGAGCGCCGCACGTTTATCAATCAGAAGGGGGCTGATGGATCGGCTTCAGAGAGTACACCAATCGCCGCTTCTATAAGCTAACACCCCCCTCAAATGTGCAGTTACCAACATTGACGAAACAGCAGCTCCTTTAAATCAGCCGGTCGTATAACCCAAGTGCGGCCCAATTTCTCGGAGCAGGCAGTGGTACTCGCAGACGAGCGTGATGGGATTTGTTACATGGTCCCCACTCACCCCAGAATCAAGCGGGCTGAATCTGGAAATAAACAGGGTTTTCAGCGAACATAGCGCAATTGGTGGGAAGAACACTTCGAGCAATGTAACTTAGGTACCGCTGTGGCCTACTGTTAAGGCAGTCCTGACCTCAGACACTTTTGGCGATACAACTGTGACTGTCCCGAATAGATGCACCAGGTTGTTCAATAGTCAATTTATTGATCAACCCGAGAGTGACAAGGCTAGGAGAAGAGCCATTTTCGTGTCTACGAGCCGATGGACAACCATCACAATTTACAATGGACAAAGTTAAGAATGTCATCCGTGATACCAAGGTGTCTGCCCCCAACGGAATCTCTAAACTGATGGTGAAGAATCTGGATCTAACTAGAGTCGTGAACCTTACTACTGTCTTCAACCTGTCTTTGAACGTTCTTATAGTACCCGATGTCTGGAAGGTGTGAAAGGACGCGAATAAAGGGGAATCTTACAGACCAATCTCCTTCTCTCGCAAGTGCCCAAGACGCTTGATGAACTACTTCTCCGAGCCTCGTTGTAGAATTTCCATTCGCCGACTATCAGCATGGATTTCGAAGACTGCACAGCACAACAACAGCTTTGCATGCCATCACCGCACATATTTGCTGTGGTTTCAATCAGCCCAAGCAATATGATAGGACGTTTCTCGTGGCACTGGACCTATCGAAGGCATTCGACATGGTCAGCCCTGCCAAACTATTTGAGGATATCGCCATCATGTCTCTCCAGACAGGTCTGAGACCCTGTGTAGCAAATTATCTGTATATGTGGTCGCCAGTCATTTGTGGAATTAAGGGATAAGGAGTCGAAACACCAAAGAGTGAAACAGGGAGTTTCCTAAGGCGAGGTGTTTTCCCCGTCACTGTTTAACCTCTACCTGTCCTCCATTCTACCCCCTTCAGACGGCATAGAGATCGCATCATAAGGCCCTCCACCCATTGTTGACATCTGCGAAAGGTTATATGTCTTCCTCAACAAACTTGCAGCTTATTTCCAGTCTGTGGTAAGCTGTTTAGCGCCTGTGTGGTCTTGTCTGCTATGTGATACACTGTGGAATAATATTCAGATCTGTCAGAATGCCGCTCTTCGAACATCGACGGGCTATCTCCTCAGCTCTCATATGGACCACCTCCATCAGAAGACATAGATCCTACACGTCCGACAACATACCTACAGGATGTCCAAGCAACACCCTCTGGGCTGTCATCCAAATCATCATCTTATGCATAGGTATGTAGCTCCCAAAAGCCATAACGTAGATCTATATGATCTAGAGAACCTCTAGATCAAGCGGCGTATTAAGCGGGTCTAAATCAGAGAACAGCAGCAAACCACCTCAAAAGTAAATGCACATGATACGTATGCAGCGAATGGCAAGCTCACACCTTATACCAGCAATCGTTGTTGACGCTTACGACTCTCAATGAACAAACATAAAATACTCCTTTAAACTCGTTAAGCTATTGTAAGAGTGTTTGCTTATGAGCATAAAATGATTGCTGGCAGTATTTTACATTTTGAACAATACTCACCAGGGCTCACATTGTCCGTAACTCAAGAGAAGACACACACATTAATTTGCGAGCTTTGTGATGGCTTTGGTAAAGAACAAAATGGGTGTAAGATTGTCACTTTTGAACAGACGGAGACAGGCAGCAAATACGTCACTGATAAAAGCAATTCTGATCCAGAAATAAAAAAACAATTGCAAAAATACAACGGAGTATATCTATGCAGCTCAACAAAACTTGATGTCTAATTCCTCTGCTTGCTTTGGCTTCATGTGGCACTCATCTGAGTGGTGTTAATTTGCGAAGACCAAATTGAAAATCAAATCCACTGAACGATTACTAATAAAAAGTTAGCGCAACTCTCACTCTATTGTGTTTGTGCGTGTGTTTCTTGCTAACTTTGTTTTTATGTGGCATGCGATACAGACAATTTTTTTGGCCAAAGTGGGTATTGAGTGCCAAATTTTCGAGCTCACTGAAGGATTGCTAAAAAGCTCGCGCAGCTCTCACTCTATGGTGTTTGTGCGTGTGTTTCTTGCCAACTTTGTTTTTATGTGGCATGCGATACAGACAATTGCTTTGGCCACAGTGGCTGTTGAGTGCCAAATTTTTGGTCTCATGCAGTTTTGTGGCTTAGACAAGATTCATGCGGACACTGCAACAGATGCGGTGAAATTGACCTTCACCTGCAAACCGGAGCTAGACCCACTCGACTAAAACCGAAATCCCTCTGAATGCACCCCAGCTTATTTGCAGAGATCCTGAGTGTGGATATTCAACAGAACTAAGCAGATAAAAAAATAGAACACAACACACTGCTACCTCTACTCGGTATTATGGGGATCAGTCAGCAATAACTCGCCCCGACAAGACGATCAAAAATTGACATGATATATCCTAGGGGATCCAGTAGGCTTAAATGGTTAAATGATGAACTGTACCCACTTTTCGACTCACAGTTTTTCTTGATTATGTTTAGCCGTGACCGTCTCTCCGCGTTTCCGGTTTTCCCCTCCTAATGCTGGCGATATTTGTGAGGTACTTTGCCATGTAAAAACTTCTGCCCAAAGAGGTGTTGCACTGCGGCACGCAGTTCGGCTTCGGCTATAAAAAGGAGGCCCCTTGAACCGGACAGCACTCTTTGATATATGAGAAGTTGTCTCCCCTTAATGAAATGTTGATGAGCAAATTTGCAATATCGAAATCTGGAATGATATTCCCAAAATTCATAGCGTGCTTTGATTAGGTATTGCAAGATGTAAACTTAATTCCCACACCCAATTTTCAAGTCAATCGAGTAAAAATTCAGGCTTTCAGAGACTATAAAAGTCAAATCGGGGGATCGATTGATTATCGACTATAGCAATGTATGAACCTAGCAGCGCTTTTCTGGGTTCAGGAAAATTGGACCCATTCGAGGAAAAACTTAGTCTGACTCAGAATGTCATGACGGGTAATAGTATCTGCATGTGTATAGGGCCGCAGACTAATATTTCAAAGTGTTATGAACAGAAAGCCAAGAAAGTATACTCCCATCCTAAGGTGGCAGGCATAAAAACAACATAGTATTTTATTATAAAGAAATCTCTGTATGTTAGTGTTAATAGTCTAAAACACGCCTCTCACGTACTATGAGTCGTGTGCTCATTTCATGTCTTATACACAAATCTATAGGTAATCGATTTAAGCGTATAATTAATTACTTAAAAACTTTTCTCTCTCAAACCCTCTCCTTACAGGATATAGAACATTGTTACTACCATGGAACGGTTAAAGACTATCCGGGTGCCAGTGCAGCCTTTCATACATGCAATGGTGTCAGCGGTGTCATACACATAGGCAATGAGACGTTCGTGATACATCCCTTCTATGGAGGCGATCTGTCGGTAAGTAATTGAAGAAGAATGCCATATGGCACTTGATTGGCAAAAAGTAACAACAACAAAAAAACAGAAAAAAAAGAAAAAATCGGTCTACGTGCTCGCTTTATGCCCACCTACAACTCGACTACCTGATGTCGTTTTTGTCTTTGTTGGAAAAAAACAAAAAAAAAAAACAAGTCAAGAAATTTATGTGGTGCCAAAACGAAATTCACGATTCAACACTTTCCAAACTTTTTGCCATAAGAAACAACCTTTTTTTAAAGTGTCCCACACACACTGTTGTCGTTATATTAGCCAAAAACATTTCAACCATATCCTCCATTCTCCACTCAAGTCAACACACCCACAATCCTTTTTGTGTGTTTTTTTCCTCACTCACTCAACAACAAAAAAAAAACAACAACAACAACAACAAAACAATCAAATATTTCGATTATATCCTACCAAGGGGTTTGAGAGCAAATAAAATCATCTTAACAAGGGAAGGTTGGGTCGGCTGTCGGGGTCTAAACGTTGCCAGGACGAACAAGACCTCTAAATGCGAAAACTTATGATTTCTTTGCTAACGTTGGCGTTTTTCACGGCATGCACACAATCCAACCAAGCAACCAACCAAACAACCTATCCACCATCTCTGCTCCCCGTTTGGGTGGGCCATTTATTTGAATTTCGCATTCGAAAGTTGGGGATCAGCTTAAATCGCATACACAAAAACGCGGAGAGACGCCAGACGGTGGCAAGGAAGCCTCCCCAATGACATCGTCATCCTCAACGACAAAAGGCAATGCCAACATCAACGGCAATCGTAACGCCAGCAACGAATTAGATTTATGGCAGCTAACGTTTATATTGATTTTCATTGCTACCACCAACCACGAACACTCTCTTATAAATCTCACAAAATATGGAACGCTGGCGGTATAAAATATTAATCGGTGTGGAAAAAAAACATGGGCGATGTAAAAACCCAACAAAAAATACAACGGCAGAAAAAAACGCGATGCTTGGAGTGGAGCATGTACAAAAATGCTGATTGAGTTACTTGCACAAATGGAACGTGGGGTTACACCATCGGGTTATACCGAACAGGTGTCTGGATGAAGTGGCATTTCCTCAATGCAAATTACAAAACTCCTAGCATACCTTCGTCCACACATACGCCCGCACATTCGCCCTGTGCATGAATAAGTGTTGTCCCATTATTATTGCCCTCATTTGAAATTCGATTCTGTCGTCAACCTCATCTCGTCGTAAAAGTCATCATAACTCACTCTTCTTGAGTGGAGCTACGAGGGTGGATCGATATTTTTTTTTCGCAAAAAAAAAACGAAAGAGTTACGGTGTAAAGAAAAATTGGTCACGTATAGGAGTAATGAATTCAATTTAAAAATTAGGTTCGCTTAAATACTAAAAAGTAACCTCGAACAAGTAAAAAGGCGCTTAGTTCGGCCGGGCCGAACTTTGGATACCCACTACATCAAGTAAACCACCTTTCGCCATAATACGATGAAAAATTCATAATGTATGCCCCCATAGCAGCTTCATCGAAATATGGTCCGATTTGGACCGGATTCGACACGGACATTGCGTAGTCTAATAAGTATAAGTCATTGTTCAATTTTATAGAACAAATATTGGTTTTTTGGTAGCCATATCCAAATATAGACCAATCCGAACCATATACGATACGGACGTTGAAAAGCCTAACATAAGTCAATGTGCCATTTATGGGGCCAAGACTTTTAAATCGAGAAATCGGTCTATATGGCAGCAATATTCAAATCTGAACTGATCTGGGCCTTACTGTCCCAAATTTATAAAACTTACTGTCCCAAATTTTACCGAAATCGGACAATACATGTGCCTCTTATGGGCCCAAAACGTTAAAACGAGAGATCGGTCTATGTGGCAGTTATATCCAAATCTGGACTGATCTGAGTTAAATTCCAGGAAGTTTTTGAAGAGCCTTATGCAACTCACTTTCCCAAATTTCGGCGAATTCGGACAATAAAAGCGCCTTTTATGGGCCCAAAACCTTAAATCGAGAGATCGGTCTATATGGCAGTTATATCCAAATCTGGACTGATCTAGACCAAATTACAGAAAGATGTCGAAAGGCCTAACACAACTCACTGTTCCAAATTTTGGCAAAATTGGTCAATAAATGCGCCTTTTATGGGTCCAAAACCTTATATCGAGGGATCGGTCTGGGCCAAATTGAAGAAGGATGTCGACTGGCTTAACACAACTCACTGTCCCAAATTTCAGCTAAACCGGATAATAAATGTGGCTTCCCTTAATCGGCGTATCGGTCTTTATGGGGGATATACCAAGATATAGTCCGATATAGCCCAACTTCAAATTTAACCTACTTATGGACAAAAAAAAGGAATCTGTGCAAAGTTTCAGCTCAATACCTCCATTTTTAAAGACTGAAGCGCGATTTCAACAGACAGACGGATAGACGGACGGTCGGACAGACGGACAGACAGACGGACAGACGGACGGATGGACAGACGGATAGACAGACGGACGGACAGACGAAATAACAGACGAAAGGACAGACGAAAGGACAGACGAAAGGACAGACGAAAGGACAGACGAAAGGACAGACGAAAGGACAGACGAAAGGACAGCCGAAAGGACAGACGAAAGGACAGACGGACGTATAGACGCACGGACATGGATCGTAGATCGCCTTAGATTTTTACTCTGATCAAGAATATATATACTTTATAGGGTCGGAAATGGATATTTCGATGTGTTGCAAACGGAATGACAAAATGAATATATCCCCATCCTTCGGTGGCGGCTATAAAAAGAAAATCAAATTTAGAATTCCGTGCAACTTACAAAATCCCCAATTGTTTTCCATACAATGACCTTAAGTCGGTACATATCTGGTATTGTGTTCCCACCTAACTGCTGCTGTGGCAGTTAGCCGCGAAAGTCGGGTAATGACGTAGGAAATGCTTCAACGTGTCACCATCTTTCCCACATGCCCTACACGTGCTATCGCTTGCCGCACCTATTCTGCATTAGTGACTTCGTAGTCCTATGTGTCCTGATGTCATACCGAAAACTGTACTGACCTGCTGCCTACTTCCTTTCAGCAACATCCACTTCCTCTCACAACGCACAACGCTACATGCGCGTTCGTCGACCACGCCATTTACTCGGTCTAAGTCGACCCAAAAGGTTTCTGGTTAACCAAATTTATTGACAGCAGTCCTCTGACCTTCACTGCCAAATCGTCTGCTTTCACCCAAACGATACGGATCGTGCCATTCTTAGAGAAGACGTTAATCTCCTTATTACACTCCAAAACTGTTCGTGACCTTTCCGTTCTGGCTGTTATTGCTTTGGTGGCCAGTTTATTGTCCGTAAAGATGTTCACACTCGACATCCTTGCGTTAGCACCACACCATCTTACGAATTCCGTGAAATCCCGGATCTCCATCTGCAGGATCGATTTAAAGTCTGGAAGTCCAAAACAAATTTCAGTCCCTGAGTTCTCAATGTAGGCCCCAGGCCCACTTTGTCCACTAACTTTGATCCATCTGTGTAGCTTGATCTTCCAGATGGCTGGCAGCAGTATCCTAAACGTTTAAACCGGATGATAACCTGATATAGCTGCCATATAAACCAATCTTGGGTCTTGACTTCTTGAGCATCTAGAGGGCGCAATTGTTATCCGATTGTAATGAAATTTTGCACGACGTGTTTCGCTATGACTTCCGAGAACTGTGCTAAGTATGGTTTAAACCGGTCAATAACCTGATGTAGCTGCCATATAAACCGATTTTGAATCTTGACTTCTTGAGCCTCTAGAGGACGCAATTCTCATCCGATTGGAATGAAATTTTGACCGACGTGTTCGCTATGACTTCCAACAAGTGTGCTAATTATGGTTCAAATCGGTCAATAACCTGACATAGCTGCCATATAAACCGATTTTGAATCTTGACTTTTTCATCCACTAGAGGGCGCAATTCTTATCTGATTTGAATGAAATTTTGCACGAAGTGCGATCTCCACCATATTCAAGAAGGCTATATAAGGGTCTAACATAAATCATTGTATCACATTCATCGGTTAAAAAATGCACCTTTTATGGGCCTAAGAACTTAAATCGGGAGATCGGTACATGTATATGACAGCTATACCCAAATACAGACCGATCTGAACCATATAGAACACGAATGTCAAGGAGCTTAACACAGCCCACTGTGTCAAATTTCAGGGAAATCGAATAATAAACATGCTTTTATTGTCCATAGAACTTCAATCGGGAGATCGGTACATATGGCGGCTTGACCTTACACGGTGCGAATGTCGAGGGGCCTAACGCAACTCTTTGTGCCTAAATTCGTTGTCTTTAGCTAGACTCCACTTTGGAGAAAAAAAACAACTTAAGTTAACATATACAAGGCCGACCTGTAGCAGGCTTATATAAAACCTAAAAATGTTTTAGCAATCTGGAATAAAGGGTGAAGATCAGACCAAGTCCACGTATACTTCGAACCACATGAAGATGGTACAATTGTACCCTACTGTCAAATATCTATGACTTGACCTCAAAATGCGGAACATATTGAAAGTGTGATTAGCCTCAAACTCGTAATCTTTCCAATCTCTTTCATTTGTAAACAATATTGTCGCCATCTGTATGCCCAACATAAATTTAAGCCTTATAGCAATTAGCTTTCCAACCATATTGTAATCGGATGATATCTCTGACGGAAGTGTCCATAGAAATGGCTTGTGAAACGCATTCTATTGCAGTAATTTTGCGTTCTGCTCTCGTAACCTTTTTTTTTTTTTTTTTTGAACTCACAGTTCACACCTTTGCTGGGCTGAATGGTGGCGGTAGTAGACTTGGGTTTTTTTTTTTGCCTTAATTCGAATGCCTGAAATCACTTGAAGTGGTACGGATAAAAACAACACCGATGGTTTGGTGTTTTTATTCCCTATAAAACAACTCCATATGTATGTGTGAGAGAGAGCATGTCCTTATTTTCTTCCTTTTTTTTTTGCTAAAGAAAAAGATTTTATTGTTATGGGTCTGAACTGGCTTTTGTCACTGATGGGAATAAATACCACGAAACCATGTTTGGGCTGTGACTTGGTGGCGATTCCAACCGCTCAACTTTAAGGTAAAAGCCAAACAAACCCAACCGTGATTGTTATGGCAAGCCTGGTGCTTGTGCTGGTGATGATGGCGGCGATGACGATGATGATGACAATAGATTATGGCCCAGCTGCATGAGACAAAAGGCAAGACCGTGAAGCGATTTAAAGTGATTTTCTTACCATATCAACTGCCATTGGTATTGGGACGCAGGAATTGGAGCCGCTTGGAAAAGTGATCCTCATCAAAATACCCTAAGAACGGAGGCAGCTATGTGCAAATCCGTCTCTACTCGCGACATGGCAAACTTTTTTTGTGAGATGTTGGTGTTGTCCCTTGGCGTTTGTATTGGAAAATACCTGCAACCAATTTGAAGAGATGACATAAAGAGTCAAGAAATTGTTTTCATTGTTCGAATTCAATTATTTGCAATTCCATTCCGAACCGTTTTCATTTTCATTTCCCCAACAATGCGATTAGCAACAGCAGTCATTGAAATGACAGTGTCGCCATACCCTGGATAGAAGAATGAGCGAACATGTTATGACGCTGATGGTTAGGCGTTGATGATGGTGGTGCCGATGCCGATGTCGTTGCCATTGCCAACCGAAATCAAAGTCGAAATCACAATCGAAATTGTTTGTATGCTTTGATTTTAATTGCTTCAATTAAGTTTATTAATTAGCTTCAATTATAAGAGAATTGATGATTGACACCACCCACATTCGCTTTGCTAGTCCAACAAAAGCTTTCCTCTCAGACAAGGCAACGAATAGAATACATTTGCCACCTCATTCAACGAGTACAACCAAAAGGTCAATTAAACTATGAAACAAACATTGACACAGTTATACCGGATTAAAGCGAGTCCACAAAATGTACAAATAAAACAAGTAAGGAAATGCAAAAGGCGGGCAGTACCGACTGTGTTATATACTTAGGCTACTCTGTAAGTGAAAATAAGGAGCTATATCTAGGTTAGGTCATAGTGGCAGTACAGACTCACGTAGACAATTTTAGGTCCAGTAGCGACAGACCAAGGCTTCTGGCGGGAATCGAATCCACGACCCCTGCACTGGTAATCCAAGCACGCTACCAACTCGGCTACCGGGGCGCCCCATATAGAAGTTATATCTTGGAGAATTTGGAAACGATTTTGATGAACTTCGGCCGAGGTTTTGAGATGGCTTATAAAGCTACCGAATCAAATTTCGAACAAATATATACAAAATTGTAATAACTACGGCTCTATAAGTGCAAATAGGTGCATGTTCAAGTAATGTTCACAGATTGTGTAGGTTGGTCTGGAAGGAAACATAGGCTATATAATTTTTTGATATCGGAAGAGAGGCGGACCCTTCCATTTGCCCAAAAAGTACTACCCAAAAATAAAAATGGAGCGATCGGGACAATATGGGACTCAAGTGAAAGGTATTCAGGAGTGGAGTACGAATTTCATATTAAAAATTGGGTCCAAGTAGGTGGGAGGCCGTCCCATCCCCCATACCCCCTATTATAAGGTTTTTGGACGATCATGACAATATGGGACTCAAATGAAAGGTGTTCGAGTTCGAGAGTAGATTGCGAACAGGGACAGGAAGGAGAAATAGGCTTTATAATTTCTTGATTTCTGAGGGGGGCGTACCCTGCTCGTTACTCAAAAATACCACCCAAAATTAAAAGTGCACCGATCGAGACAATATGGGTATCAAATGAAAGGTATTGCAGACTAGAAAACGAATATGGTGTTAAAATTTGAGTCTAGGTACCCATCGGGCCGCTCCAACCCCGAAATTCCCCCAAACAGACATATTGGGCGTTCATGTCAATATGGGCCTCAAATGACAGGTATTCGGGAGTAGATTACGAATATGGCATACAAAATCAGTTCGAAGTGTAGGGGTTGACGTCAAATTTGGGTCTAAGTACCCATCGGGACGCTCCAACCCCGAAATTCCCCCAAACAGACATATTGGGCGTTCATGTCAATATGGGCCTCAATTGAAAGGTATTCGGGAGTAGATTACGAATATGGCATACAAAATCACATCGAAGTATAAGGGGTCACCCTACCTCCCAAAAATGCATTACATGGGCATATGACCCATCATGACTATATGGGACTCGGTTTTTTCGTTTTTTCCGTAGAATCAAAAAACGGCTGAACCGATTTTCTTAAAATTTTCACAAATTGTGTAAGTTTGTCTGGAAGAAAACTTAGGCTATATAATTTTTAGATATCGGATGGGGGCGGTCCCTCCCCCTTACACCAAAAACGCCACCCAAAACCAAGATGGAGAAAACGAATATCATATTTAAATACGGGCCGCCCCAACCACAAAACTCCTCTAAACAGATATATTCGGCATTCCTATCAATATGCGACTCAAAAGAAAAGTATGGGACTCAAAGGAAAAGTAGTATACCAATTACCCATAAATGGGCATATTAGCCGTCCATGGATATATGAGACTCAAGTGAAAGGTATTTGGGAGTAGATCACAATATGACATTAAATTTTGCGTTCAAGTCCAGGTGGCGCTTTTTCTCCTAAAAATACTTCAATTAGGTTAATTGACCTATTATGACAATATGGGACTTAAATGATAAATATTTGAGAGTAGAAGACGAATTTGATATGAAATTTTGGAGCAAAGTTTTTGGGGGGATATGAAGTTCAGTTTAGGGTGTGTTTAAGGGCGTCACCCCCTACACTGAACTTCATATCAGACTATGGCAAATTAAAGCTCAAATCAATGGTATTTAGGGGTAAAGAACGAATTTGATATATATTTTCAGGGCAAAGTACCGGTGGCCGCCCCAGTCCCAAAACACCCTCAAAATGGTTCATATTTACCGACCATTGCAATATGGGGCTCAAATTAAAGGGATTTGGGAGTATTGCACGAATTTGTTTGGGGTCGACGCAGTTCGATTTAAGCCCATGGGCGACAACCGCATGCAACACTGTGGAACAGAGAAACAATCGGTAGGATGGCAAAAATCTTATGGGGTGATCCGGATCATGAGAATACGAGGCTATTACTGAAAGGAAGCAAGAATTAGGTCAGTATAGCTTTTGGTGTCATAACGGGGCACATAAGACTACGAGCTCACTTATGCAAAATCGGTGCGGCAAGTGATACCATGTGTAGGGCCGTCCAGAACCCGCCAAATGGATATATACAATAGACCAATCACGACAATTCAGCGTCATAGGGAGACATGTGCTACAATGGCACGAATTCGATATTCATATTTACGGCGAAGGTTTAAAAACATCATTGAAAGTTTGTTTGGAAAAAATTTTATTCTATTTCTCTTTTGAGACGAACTCAATGATCGAAGATTTTTTTTAACGTGCAATGGAAAAGTAAAACCAGAAGATACAACAACACCAACCATAGTGTGACGCGTTTCGACCTCTTGATTAAGGAAGGTCATCTTCGCAGACTTTTAGGTGTGAAGGCTTCAAAGGCCGTACTTATATCGAATTCATTGCGAACACGCCTCTTTGATATAAATACCATACTAACAATGTCCGACACCCAGTGTAGCTAGCTGTTCTTTTTGTATGTGTTTGTGTGTTGTAGTGGCAGACTTTACTTCTACTCAAAGGCTGCCACCACAACACGCAAACACATGCATTGCATGGAAAAAATTTGTTTGGAAAAAATTCCATTGAAATATTTTGTTTTACAAAAAGTTTCATTAAAATTTTAAGCTTTAGAAAAAAATTATTAAAATCTTGTCTCTATGTAGAATTTCGACCAAAATCTGTACATATTTTGGGGGCTCATAGACGAAATAGTTGCTCGACATTTTGAGAAGATCAGTTGATAAATGCGCTTGCAAGGACTCTAGAAGTGAAAATCAGGCGACACTGGGCGAACCGACTTCTATGAGATTCAATAGTGATCAGAAGAGTCATAACAGATATTTTTTCCCCAGAGCACGGCCGGGATTCGAACCTGGGAGCAACAGGAAGAGAGTTGTCGTTGTCTAACGTTCGAAGCCCTCAATACAACTTTCAAAAGATCCACAGAATTATGTGTATGCCATGTGAGTAGTGTAATTGTGTAGACAACAAATCTGGCATAACACAAACACATGCATTGGGAAAGGAGCTAGAAGACAGGGTTTTCGAGCATGGGTATTTATATCATAAAGTCGTTTTTGCAATAAATACGATATAGGTACAACATACCAACATAAGGCCTTCACAACTAATATGACCAATGAGTTATTCTAACCAAAGGACGAAACGCGTTGAAGTGTTTGGTGATCTCAGGCTTTTTCCATTGCCAAAAAAATCATTGATCATTGGGCTCGTCTCGAAAGAGAAACAAACGAAAAAGATTTTCTTTTAATTTAAAAATTAAAAGAAATGTTAAAAAATGATGTGCTCTGAGTCGAGCTATCTTTCCAGAGTCGAAGGCGAGTCAAAATTGCTCGACTCCGCAGCCCTGGTCGAGAGTCCTTAGGGTATCCTTCGCATAAAATTTCAAGGCAATCGGTTAACAAATAACCACATTATTGCAATAATAGTCCCAATCGGTCGAAGACGTATATGGGAGGAACCGATTTCTTCAATTTTCAATAACTTTCATCTCTAGCACAAAAAATTGCCAGTGTCATATTTAAAGATGATCGGAATACAGTTGCAACCTGTACTTTGTACTGTAAACAAATTAATATGGAGAGACAGACAGATGGGCAGACATAGCAAACTGGAATCAGAAAGTGATTTTGATCATTGGATAAATCTCTCTTTCTCTTGAATATAACAAATAAATGCGCAGACAATTTTTTGCAAAAGACAAAAATAATTTTTTTTAAGTTTCCAATCAAAAAAATTTCGTATAGGTTATTCTTATTCCAAAGAAAAAAATTTTATTAAATCTTCTCTTAATAAAAAACTCCGATATATTTTTTCCAAGACTTTTGCTTTAAAGGCGATACCCCAAGAAAATATTTTCAAAGGACAAAATATCAAGTAACTTAAATAGATTCTTATAATAAAATTTGGCTAGATTAAGCGTTGGTAAGAAACCGATTAGTTTTGGTAGAAAATGGTTTATCAACAACCCGAAGAATGTTAATTTTTATACCCACCACCGAAGGATGGGGGTATATTCATTTTGTCATTCCGTTTGCAACACATTGAAATATCCATTTCCGACCCTATAAAGCATATATGTTCTTGATCAGCGTAAAATGCTAAGACGATCTAGCCATGTCCGTCTGTCTGTCCGTCTGTCTGTCTGTCCGTCTGTCTGTCCGTCTGTCTGTCCGTCCGTCTGTCTGTCCGTCTGTCTGTCCGTCTGTCTGTCCGTCTGTCTGTCCGTCTGTCTGTCCGTCTGTCTGTCTGTCCGTCTGTCTGTCCGTCTGTCTGTCCGTCTGTCTGTCCGTCTGTCTGTCCGTCTGTCTGTCCGTCTGTCTGTCCGTCTGTCTGTCTGTCTGTCTGTCCGTCTGTCTGTCCGTCTGTCTGTCTGTCTGTCCGTCTGTCCGTCTGTCCGTCTGTCTGTCTGTCTGTCTGTCTGTCTGTCAGTCTGTCTGTCTGTCTGTCTGTCTGTCTGTCTGTCTGTCTGTCTGTCTGTCTGTCTGTCTGTCTGTCTGTCTGTCTGTCTGTCCGTCTGTCTGTCTGTCTGTCTGTCTGTCTGTCTGTCTGTCTGTCTGTCTGTCCGTCTGTCTGTCTGTCTGTCTGTCTGTCCGTCTGTCTGTCCGTCTGTCTGTCCGTCTGTCCGTCTGTCCGTCTGTCTGTCTGTCTGTCTGTCTGTCTGTCTGTCTGTCTGTCTGTCTGTCTGTCCGTCTGTCTGTCTGTCCGTCTGTCTGTCCGTCTGTCTGTCTGTCCGTCTGTCCGTCGGTCTGTCTGTCCGTCTGTCTGTCCGTCTGTCTGTCTGTCCGTCTGTCTGTCCGTCTGTCCGTCTGTCCGTCTGTCCGTCTGTCTGTCTGTCCGTCTGTCTGTCTGTCCGTCTGTTTGTTGAAATCACGCCACAGTCTTTAAAAATACAGACATTAAGCTGCGACTTTAAGAGGCCACCGTAGCGCAGAGGTTAGCATATCCGCCTATGATGCTGAACGCCTGGGTTCGAATCCTGGCGAGACCATCAGAAAAAATAGCCAACGGTGGTTTTCCCCTCCTAATGGTAGCAATTTTGGCATATAAAACTTCTCTCCAATGAGGTGTCGCACTGCGGCATGCCGTTCGGACTCGGCAATAAAAAAGGAGGCCCCTTGCCATTGAGCTTAAACTTGAATCGGACTGCACTCATTGATATGTGAGAAGTTTGTCCCTGCTCCTTAGTGGAATGTTCATCTGCCAAATTTGCATTGTTTCCTGACACTTTGCACAGATTCTTTTCTTATCCATAAGCAAGTTAAATTCGAAGATGGGCTATAACGGACTATATCTTGATATAGCCCCCATATAGACCGATCCGCCGATTTAGGGTCTTAGGTCAATAAAAACCACATTTATTATCCGATTTTGCTGAAATATCTTTTTCGCTCTTCGACATCCTTAGTCAATTTGGCCCTGATCGGTTCAGATTTGGATATAGCTGCCATATAGACCGATCTCTCGATATAAGGTTTTTCGCCCATAGGAGGCGCATTTATTGTCCGCTTTCGCCGAAATTTGGGTCAGTAAGTTATGTTAGGCCCTTCGACATCCTTCATGAATTTGGCACAGATCGGTCCAAATTTGGATATAGCTGCCATATAGACCGATCCGCCGATTAAGAGTCTTAGTCCCAAGGTAGGCAGAAATTTGTGAAAAAGTTACGAATAATTGACAATTTGGGGTCAAGTATCTGAGGTGTCAACGCATTCAAAAGAAAAAAAAGAAAATTTTCAAAAATCCTTGAAAAGAATGTTTTTTTACTCTCTAAATCGTTATAACGATGCGCGTTGGACCCCTGTTCGTCTGTCCGTGGAAATCATTATAGCGGTTGAACGCGTAAAACTAGACGCACAGATATCGATGTAAGTCGTAGGGGATTGAAAATGGTCCATATTGGTTTAAATTTGGATATAGCTCTCAAATAAAGTGGTCCTTCGACTTGACTATTTGAGCCCCTATAAACTGCCATTATTATCCGATTGGGCTGAAATAGTACCAATCTAAGTGCGTCTTAAAACTGATTTTGCTCTCATACCAAACCGATCTCCCATGGAGGTCGAAATTGTTATTCGAGAATTTTTTCACATGTGCTTTGTTATGACTTCCATCATCCATGGTAACTTTTATCCAAATCGGTCTATAAACATATAATCCGATCTCCCGATTAGCCTTCCACCACCACTTGGAACTTCAATTTTTGGCTGGTTTGGAAGAAATTTGGTATATAAAGTTCAACTCTACTCTTCTAAGAAATTAATTTTATTTAATTTTTTTGCAGAATCCAGTGTGGGGTGTTCCCAAGATCATGCCCGGCTGAACTTAGCACGCTTTTATATGTTAAAACTAAATTTCGATAAAAATCGAATTCATGCTTTTTGTTAAGATAGTCTTTTACCAAATTTTCAAGATAATTTCAATAACAACCAAATATTGACTTAAATGTCAAGAGGAGAAATATATATTTAAGCTTACCAAATTCTCTGAAAGCTTTATTTGGATGAAATTTGTTACTTAGTGTTGTTGAAAATGCTGACAATTATTTACCCCATCACCACCATCCACTAATTCTTCGAATTCTACAGGTCCATAATATATTGGGAAATGGGTCTCTGGCACCCATTTCTTCAATTCATTTTCGAATGCAACCAACAAATTTAATCAGCAGCACTCTCATGGAATGTATGATTTGTATGGGCTTGTGTTCACCTCCTGCTCCCCTCCTACATCAGCAACAGCGGAAATAAGCTCAATTAGAAACATTTTCATAACGAAAAATGTAATTTGCAAAAATAGACCCTTAAAAATTGATGACGGATCCGAATTACCGAAAAGCAAAGTGAAACGGGACAAATAAGAACATCTGTCATCCTCAGGCAGCATTGATGGTTTTTGTGTGAGCCAAAGGATGAAAGGACTCGTAGTTGGAGTTGGAGTTACCATAAAAAGCCATCAAAATGTAACTAAGGAATACCGTTTTTTAATTACCACCACATCCACATCCAATGGCAGAGGGGGAGAGCGAACACCCGAAAACTTATTAATCCTTTGACAAAATAACCATTCACAGCGCCAAAACTCAACGGCAGGCTGATGAAGGCTGATACAGTGATGGCTGCCAGGATATTTTCAGTATTCGCTAACTGCGACAGGCAATGCACGGGTAGGGGTATGAGTATGGGTATGGGTGTGGGTGTGTGAACACAAAACCATAAGATTTTTTAATTAACTTTTTTACCCGGCATTGTTTTCAAATAAAACACAGCTAAACTCGACAATATGTTAAAACGACAAAACGTTGCAAAACCACAAACTCCACGCCTGGCAATATTCTTTGTGTGTGTGTGTATGTGTGTGTGTGTGTGTGTGTGGGGGGGGGGTATGTGTTGTGGCAAAGCCGGGTTACAACAGCCAGCAAAACCAAATGCCACCGAAAAAAAGAAGAAACACCAGGGCTAACTCAAAGCAGAAACAAAAAAATCGCTCTGGCATCTCCAAACCAGAAAAACCAACCAAAAAACTAACCTACATCAGCTTTCTCTTCATCCTACTCCGCCTTCTCGTGCCGTGACCCGTACTGTTTTTTTCCTCATCTTGTAATCCCACAACCACAGGAGAAGGGTTGTCCCACACACACACACACACACATGGACTGACTACTGACTGAGCGGGTACACGTTTTTGCATATACTTCCCATTCTACGATGAAGTGATGACAGGCCTGGCCCAGCAAACCGCCATTGCCAATGACTAGGAGGTCAGGAGGCAAAATTATAATCCTTTGAAAAACATCAACAGTACCAGGGATGACGACTATGTTTTGTTAAGCGGTTAATACAAAACGAACAAAAACTTCCAACGATCTCCTGATATCCTTGCATGGCTTAAGCGCCCGCCATCATAGATTGAAAAGATATTGGTGGGCGAAAACAAATTTCAACGCTGCGACAAACCCATGAATGTGAAACACAAAAAGGCTACAATTATTCATTTCGTTGTTTCGTCCAAAATTTAAATTCGTCAGGTCATAAATCTTATCCTTTGGCATACCAATCCCACTGAAGGCGTCTTCTTCGCACAGCCGCATAAGTTAATTAACCAACCACTACGCCAATAACAACAAACAAACGGATCTACGGGAAGCTACCCTCCTCAATGCCCCCACCACCACCATCACCTAAAGCCCACCGAACTTAGTGATTATTTAAGAATAATGGCTTCAAATTTGTTTTCCGCGACATGAAAGTGATGACATGGTAATAATGTGAAATGGCTATGAAATATGTGCAGTTCGAGATAGCAACAGATTAAACATGTTGCCATCAAAGACTAAAATAACTTTAAGGCCAACAGATGTGCCATAAGGTTCGCTGCGTCGGTTGAATAGAAGTATGTACAGGGAAAATTTTAAATGTTGAAATTTCAAAAGATAGCTTTAAATAAATTTTAATATGGGGGGGGGGGTATATTTATTTTGTTATTCCGTTTGCAACACGAAGAAATATCCATTGCCAACTCGATCGTAGTCGTAAAAATCCGTCTGTCTATTGAAATCACCCTGCAGTGTTCAAAATAGAGATATTGAGCTGAAACTTTGCAGAGATTCCTTTTTTGGTCCATAGGCAGGTTAAAGTCGAAGATGGGCTATCTCGGATTATATCTTGATATAGCCTTCATATATGCCGACCTGTCGATAAGGCCCATAAAAGCTATATTTAATATCCGATTTTGCTGAAATTTGGGACAATGAGTTGTATTAGGCTTTCAATTAGGCCCAAATCGGTCTAGATTTTCATATAGCTGGCATATAGATAGATCTCTTGATTGAAAGTCTTGAGCCCATAGGAGGTGCATTTATTATCCTGAAGTTTGGGACAGTGATTATTATTAAGCCCTCCGACATCCTTTTTCATTTGTCCCAGATGCCTTTTTGCTCATTGTACCTCATATGGCTTATATGCAAATCCGGGCAAATATCGCTTTAAGAGATTAGAAATGGAAATAAGTCGCCAACCTATGATCTGGTCCCCAATCTATGACCTATTGATCTGAGATGTACAAAATGATACAGGCACTTGTAGAGGTCATACTCTTTCAGCGTGACTAAGGGTGACTCTTAAACGGCTAAACTGATCTGTATTATTTAAAACAGATAAAAACGTGCTAAGTTCGGCCCGGCCGGATCTTATAAAGATAGCATTTGTCAAGTTCTTTGCCCGATATCTATTTATAGGCAAACAAAGGATAATGATAACAAGTAAAACGGCGTTTAGTTCGGCCGGGCCGATCTTTGGATACCCACCACTTCGGGTATATATGTAAACCACCTTTTCGGTGAAAATTGCATACCATATGTCCCATAGCAGTTTTATCGAAATATGTTCCGATTTGGACTAAATACTAATAAGTACAAGTCATTGTTCAATTGTATATAACAAAATATTGGTCTTTTTAGTAGCTATATCTAAAAAAAACTGATCTGAACCATATACGACACGGATGTCGAAAAGCCTTACATAAGTCACTGTGTCAAATTTCTGTGAAATCGGATGCGCCTTTTATGGGGCCAAGACTTTAAATCGAGATATCGGTCTACATGGCAGCTATATCCAAATCAGGACCGATTTGGACCAAGTTGCTAAAAAAAAATGTCGAAGAGCCTTACACAACGCAAATTACACAAATCTCGGCGAAATCGGACGATAAATGCGCATTTTATGGGCCCAAAACCGTTAATCGAGACATCGCTCTATATGGCAAATATTCAAATCTGGACCGATCTGTGCCATATTGCAGAAGTATATCAATGGGCTTAACTTAACTCACTGTCATGAACATTGACGACATCAGACAATAAATGCACCTTTTATAGGCCCAAAATCTTAAATCGAGAGATCGGTCTATATGGGAACTATATCCAAATCTGAACCGATCAGGGCCAAATTTACAAAGGATATAGAAGGGCCTAACACAACTCACAGTCCCAAATTTCAGCAAAATCATCAGCCCATTTCGAACTTAACCTGCTTATGGAGGAAAAAGTAATCTGTGCAAAGTTTCAGCTCAATATCTCTATTTTGAAAGACTGTAGCGTGATTTCAACAGACATATGGATGGACATGTCTAGATCGTCTTAGATTTTTACGCTGATCAAGAATATATATTCTTTATAGGGTCGGAAATGGATATTTCGATGTGTTGCAAACGGAATGACAAAATGAATATACCCCCATCCTTCGGTGGTGGGCATAAAAATTGCTATACTATTGGAGCCATATCAGGTTGCGGACCATACTTAGTTTGTATGTTGGAGACCGTAGTAAAAGTCATGGCTTAAAATTTCAACCAAATAGAATAAGAATTGCGCCCTCTATAGGCCCAACAAATATAATCGTTTTATCATTTTATATGGGAGCTATATCAGGTAATAAACCAACTTGGACCGTACTCGGCACAGTTGTTGGGAGCGCTCTCTATCGGCTCAAAATAACAAGATCCGAAATCGTTTTATAAGGGACCTATATCGGGTTATGAAGCGATTTAAGCAATACTTAGCACGGTTGTTGATGGTCAAACCAAAACACTTCGTACAAAATTTCAGCCAAATCGGATAATAATTGCGCCCTCTAGAGGTTCACGAAGTCAAGATCGGAGATCGGTCTGTATGGGAACTACAATATATGAGGTAAAGAAACCGATTTAGACCATACTGTTGTACTGACCATACACAGTTGTTGATGGTCAAATCAAAAAACTTCACGCAAAATTTCAGCAAATCGGAAATAAGCAAAATTTCAACCAAATCGAATAAGAATTGCGCCCTCTATAGACCCAACAAATATAATCGCTTTAACATTTTATATGGGAGCTATATCAGGTAATAAACCGACTCGGTATAGTTGTTGGAAGCACCCACTATCGGCACAAAATATCAAAATCCAAGATCGGTTTATATGGGAGCTATATGAGGTAATGAATCGATTCAGACCATACTTAGCACAGTTGTTGAAAGTTTTAACAAACCACACCATGTACAATTTCAGCCAAATAAAATATGAATTTCGCCCTCTAGAAGTTCAAGATGTCACGACCCGATATCGGTTTATATGGCAGCTATACCAAAACATGGTCCGATATGGGCCATTTACATTCCCAACCGACCTGCACAAATAAGATCAGACAAATGGACGGACAGACAGACGGACAGTCATGGCTAGATTGACTTAACATGCCAAGACGATCAATTTTATATCAATCAATATCTCGATTTATTACAAACGGAATAACGAAATTATTATACCCCCATCCTATGGTGGAGGGTATAAAAAGAAATGCATATATCGATGGTGATGTATGTCCAAAGTTCGGGCGGTCTTACGATCTCTGCTGACTTTGTCTTTATTAAAACTCGGCGATTTATATGATAAAATGCAATAGGATACATCAAAGTGATAGCATGTGAGGACTTTTGTCAAAATGTTGAAGCTTATTAATACCTGGTGTTGAGGGGTGTTTCGAGTGGATTTTATTGCTGTCGAAGGAAACGACACGAATAAATGCCCAGAAAACGTTACATCCAGATATACCATGGCCACACGGGTTGTACGTGTCGGCGGAGGGTATAAAAAGTTATTGCTAAAGAAACAATCTTGAATATCCACCACCTCGGATATAAAAGTTTAGTCAAAAGCCGGTAGAAGATCACCATATATGATCGCACAGCAGCTATATCGAAATATGTTGTGTCATGTTTCAGCGAAATCGAGCGTAAGACTATCTTTTATGGGTCTAAGACCTTGAATCGGTCTATATAGGGGCCATATCAAAATATTGTCCGAAATATCCCACCTTCGAACCAAACCTGCCTATGAGCAAAACGGGAATATGTGTAAAATTTCAGCTCAATATCTTCATTGTTAACGACTATTGCGTTATTTCAGACGCACAGACGGACGATGACCATCTCATCGTATACCATTTACGAGAAATATATAGTCTCATTTTACAGTCCAAAATCGGTGTCATGGTTTTATTTTTTGGCAAGGGTTTTAATTATCAGATATGCCCCATTAGGATTGTATTTGGTGTAGATGGTGATGTTACCTGATAGCTCATTGTTCAAACCAGGGTTGCGGAGTTTGGCCCTCGACTTCGACCCCGTGTCGGAGTCTAAGTCGGAGTCGGAGTATTAAGCCGGAGTCGGGGCTAGCGGGGCTCCAAACCAAACTTCGACTCCTGCTCAAAAGTTCGACTCCGGCCTCAAAAACTCGACCCCGGTCCACTCCGCAGCCCTGGTTCAAACATCAACAAAATCGAATATCGAGCACGCCCTTTACTCCCAGTATATCAACACTCTCAAGAGTTGTGGATTTTATTACAATTTTTTGCCTTTAGATTTATTTTTCTAAAAAAATAGACTTTGCCTTTGTAAAAAGAACTCATGAAGTAATTTCTTGCCAGCTGTGCTGACCAAAAGTCGCGTCATTTCTAGAAATTTGCCACCAAAATCCCGTAGCTTTCCCCTGGTCCCAGGGTCATCTCCGGGAGTTTGGTAGCAATTCAACTCTGGTCAAAGCCCTGTTGAATTGTAACATGGGTTGTGAACGCATAAAGCACAGCTCTGTAAGGAGCCACCATCTCAATTAATTGCCTTGGCACATTCAAATCTCTGTTTAGAAATTATACCTAGAGTGATGGGCTCGAGGGCCTCATGAACTTTGGAAAAACTTTCTCCAAACAAACAAGTAATGATGGGCTATCATCGGGAAAAGCCGGCCTTTCGATATTCTACACCATTTTAGGGATGCAGCCTAAGTCATCGAAATTAAAACTTACTTGAATTTGAAATGTAGAGTTGGGACCAAAATCCATGCTTATTGTGGGAGTCATACAGCAAACCGCTGTCCACAATTTTGAGAAGATCAATTAATAAATCTAAATCTAAACCGATTTCTGTGATTCTGAGAGTCATAACAGAATCGTACGAAATTGGGAGCTATATCCAAATCTAACCCGATTCCAATTTCAAAAGGTTTCGTCTCTAGGCCTAAAAAGAAGCCTATGACAAGTTTTAAGGGGATCGGATTTAAACTGTGACCAGTACTTTGTGCACAAATTAACATGGACAGACAGACGGACATATCGAAATCGAAGCAGATAGTGATTCTGAGTCAATCCATATACTTATCGATGGGTTTATATCTCTTCCTTCTGGGTGATATAAATTACTATAAAGGGTGATTTTTTTGAGGTTAGGATTTTCATGCATTAGTATTTGACAGATCACGTGGGATTTCAGACATGGTGTCAAAGAGAAAGATGCTCAGTATGCTTTGACATTTCATCATGAATAGACTTACTAACGAGCAACGCTTGCAAATCATTGAATTTTATTACCAAAATCAGTGTTCGGTTCGAAATGTGTTCATTCACCGTAACGTTGCGTCCAACAGCATCTTTGAAAAAATACGGTCCAATGATTCCACCAGCGTACAAACCACACCAAACAGCGCATTTTTCGGGATGCATGGGCAGTTCTTGAACGGCTTCTGGTTGCTCTTCACTCCAAATGCGGCAATTTTGCTTATTTACGTAGCCATTCATCCAGAAATGAGCCTCATCGCCGAACGGTGAATGAACACATTTCGAACCGAAAACTGATTTTGGTAATAAAATTCAATGATTTGCAAGCGTTGCTCGTTAGTAAGTCTATTCATGATGAAATGTCAAAGCATACTGAGCATCTTTCTCTTTGACACCATGTCTGAAATCCCACGTGATCTGTCAAATACTAATGCATGAAAATCCTAACCTCAAAAAAATCACCCTTTACCTTGTATCACAATAGTGGTGTAGGGTATAAATTTGTGTATAATTTAGTAGTGCTCTGCAGTTCTGGGATATAAACAGAACTTCTTATGGTATTGAGATAAAACATGAATCAGGTCATAGTCATTGATATGTCAAAATGTGTCCTCTTCGGCACTTCCTGAGTTTTTAGTGGTAAAATTTTTGATAACATCAACTTTAAGACTCTTGATCTCCCCCATACACCTCATCAGTAGTAACATTTGCTATAAAATATTTTTTGCTGCCAATAATGTTAGAGAATATTCCCAGAAAAATCGATTGGACCATACCCTCAAACAAAAATCAACATTAGAGCCAAGAACATTTTTCCTAACCGTAATTCTGCCATAGAAACTTATTCTTGAAAATGCCATGACCTAGGCATTTCCCTTTTTTTTTCTGCAATCACTTTGCCAAAATGATAGCGTTTTCGAACTTTCGCAGTAGGTGAAATGAAAGGGGCACGCAATGATCTCTTGTATAAGCAAATGGCAATCCAACAAATGTACGCATTGCAGTCTATGCAAATGAATGCAAAATCAGCAACAATAGCATCCAGCATTGTTAAGATTTGAGACTTGGTTGTGGTGTGATATCCTCACATGCCGTTTTGTAGCTTAGGAGATATCATCACTTTTAATCTGCTATGTTCGACATGAGGCATTTGGCATGAATCAATCAACTTCAATCTTAGTCCTAGATCAATGCTGGTGTATGAATTGTGTTTTTGTCCCTACCACTACCACTCCAACTTAATCAACTGCATAAGAGAGGGAGGGGGAAGGAGGGTGCGAATGCATTTTGATGTCTGTTCTCTGAAAGGCTGACGCCATTGCATAATGTTGATGTGGTTGCCCTCAGCATGAGTTGTGTGCCGGAAACAGGCCACAGGGAAATCAAGTCCAAATGAAATGTTAAAGGACAACCTCATCACACAAACAATCACATGTGTCATAAGCAATTCCTCAAAAGTCCTGTGTGTGAGTAGAAAATATTGACATAGGATATGGGGAGTAGCAGACGAATTGGTTGCAAAGGTCACTTCTATTTACCTGCGGAAGGCAATTTGTGTGAAATTCTGTAATGTCTTCCATTGCAGTCACAAGGTAGTTTGCAGGTACGAAAAAGATGAAAATCTCTGCTCAAAACAGTGAAGGTAATTAAAAATATTTTCCAATTTTAGTTTAGTGAAATGCTATAATTCATAAGTTTTTCAGTTTTTCATCTACTGACAGCATTTTCTTGCATTTACTTCTTATGGCCATTGTTGGATAATGTTCTTTGAAATGCAACCCTTTCATCGAAAGCTTAACAAAATTAAGCCCTCCCCGCACTGCCTCAGGCGGAGATGGCCAACTTTGTTCAAAGATGTATTTCTTTATGGCCTTGAACTAACTCTTCTTAGCCCAGCTCATGGAGAGACGCCGGAGGAGCATGTAATTCGATTGCAAAGTCCTCATATCTGCATATTAAATAGCTATGCAATGCACAAAAGCTCTTTCTGGGTGGTGGCAGGCAAAAAAAAACAGCTAGTCCTTCGTTGCAATTACAAGAGAAACTCAAAACTATTCGTCGAACTGTGAAAATGTTATTCAAACATCTTTGTACGAATTCAAAGTAGAGGCAAAGTTTTCAAACAAATATTTCAGCAGCAGCAGGCAGGCGGGTTGCTGGTGCTGGCTGCTCTCAAGCCATCCGACGACCCCATCTATGCATATGGCCCCAGCCCCAACATCGTTTGCTATGGCAAACGGGAACATCGAAAGGGAAATGGAAAAATTTAAATTTCCAAGTGAGAGCACACCACTCGCACACACCCACTTGCCCACATTCAGTCAGCAATCATTTTAGGTAATATCTGACGCAGCGTTTCGCAGTCTCCAACAGACAAATCCGAAACATGCGATATTCGCTGTCAGGGCGTTGGTGCACTCTCATAGGGTTAGACTGGGGGGTTCACATGTGTTAGTGTATATTTGTTTGTTTTGTTTTTCTTGTTTCGAGGGATAAATAAAAAAACGTTTACCTTTTTGACAGGCCCAACTTACACGTCTAGGCACATTTTTCATTCTCATGCAGTAGGCAGGCCCAAATTCTTCGAACACGTTCGAGAGTGTTTTTCTTTCATTTATTTTCCAAATATTTTTGGCCCAAAACAAAAAAAAGGGGGAAATCCAACAATAACCGATCGCTCCCAGTTTTTGTTTGCTAAGCATGCATGTGCCAGTGTGTGTGTGTGTGTTTTTTTTTCTTACCTCCCTTTTTAAATAGGCCCGCTAAGTGAGTGAAGCGCATTCGCTTAACTTGGCGTAGTTCATTCGTTTGTAACACCCAGAAGGAAGAGAGGTAGACTCATTGATATGTATAAGAATAATTCGTTAACCGATTCTTACAGAATTTTGCATAAGGGATTCTCTGTTGGTGAGATTGATAGAAATCAATTCAAATTTAGATATAGCTCCCATATATATATATATCACCCAATTTTCGCTTTTGGGCCTTTGTAAGAGCATTTATTAACCAATCTTCCCAAAATTTCGCACATTGCTTTTTTCTCCAATTGCCACAAAGCAAACAAATAAATAGTCGTCAGATTTGGCCTAGTGTTAATGTTGTTAACCTATTAATACGAAATTTTGCATGTGGGATATTCTTATGAATCTTGACATAGCTTGATTTTGAATTTCCTTGAAATCGATTCAGTCATAGATATAGCTCCCACATAAATTTATCTTCCGATTTTCACTTCTAGAGACTTTGTAACCGCATTTATCAACCGATCTTTTGAATATTTTGTATAACCCTTTCCTTTGCGGCACCGATTTGGATTTAGCTGTCATATCATTGTTCATTCGGTTTGGACTAATATTGCAAAAATGTGGTCATTTGTCAACCGATTCTCACGAAATTTGGCATAAAGGATTCCCTATTGGCTTCTCACATCGCTACAGAATTTCACTAAAATCGGTTCAATTCATCAAATATAATTTTAACTTTTAGAGCACTTGTCAGAGCATTTCTTAACTGACTTTCTCAAAATGTTTCACTATGTCTTCTTTTTCACTTTCATCATGTGTGCCAAATTTGGTTGACATCGATTTTGATTTAGATATAGCCCCTGATATACTTTCGTCCGATATTGACTGAACACTGATGGATTTCTTAAAAGTTGGCTCAGATTTAGTTAGGGCTTCCATTTATCATATTATCAAACACAAGAAACAAGCAAAAGGCATTAAGTTCGGCGGGGCCGAACTTTGGATACCCACCACCTCAGGTATATAGGTAAACCCCCTTTCATCACAATCCGTTGAAAAATTGAGAACTTATGCACCCAAATTCGGCACGGACACTGAGTGGTCTAATAAATATAAGTCACTGTTTGTACAATATTTTCTATTGCAAATTTCAACAAAATCGGGTACTATATATAAAGAGTTTATAGGCTTCAAACCCTTTATCGGCAGATCGGTCTATATGACAGCTATATTCAATCTTTACCATATTTGGGTGGGATGGCGGGTGGCCAAGAACTACTTACTGTTTCAAATTTCACCGAAATCGGATAAAAAATAAAGCTTTTATTCCCTTCATGCCCTTTATCGAGAGATCGGTATATATGGCAGCTATATCTAAATAAAGTCCGATCTGAACTATATTTAGGTCAGATGTCGGGAGGGGTAAAACTATTCAATGTCTCAAATTTCAACAAAATCGGGTAATAAATAGAGCTTCTTATGGGCTTCAGACCCTTTATCGGGAGATCGGTCTATATAGCAGCAATATCTAAATATAGTCCGACTTGATCCATATTTAGGTCAGATGTCAGGAGGCTTAAAATAAACCTCAGTATCAAATTTCAGATAAATCGTGTAATAAGTAAAGCTTTTATGGGTTTCAGAACCTTTGTCGGCAGATCGGTCTATATGACAGCTATATCTAAATATAGTCCGAACTGAACTATATTTGTGTTGTATATTAGGAGGCGTAAAACTACCTACCGTTTCAAATTTCTGCGAAATCGGTTAAAAAATAAAGCTTTTGTGGGCTTCAGACCCTTTATCAGGAGATCGGTCTATAAGGCAGCTATATCTAAATATAGTCCGACTTGATCCATATTCAGGTCAGATATCAGGAGGCTTAAAATAACCCTCCGTATCAAATTTCATCGAAATCGGGTACTAAATAAAGCTTTTATGGGCTTTAGACCCTTAATCGGGAGATCGGTCTATATGGCAGCTATATCTAAATATAGTCCGATCTGAACCATATTTAGTTCAGATGTCGGGAGGAACAACAAACAAACAATTGGCAGATCCATATATATGACAGCTATATATAAATATAGTTCGATATGGATCGTATTTGGGTCAGATGTCAGGAGGCCTAATACTGCTCACTGTTTCACATTTCAGCGAAATCGGATGTAAAATAAAGCATTTATGGACATTCGACCCATATCGTTAGATTGGTCTATATAGCAGCTATATCCAAATATGGTCCGATTTGGCCTACTCAAGTTCTTAACCAGCGTGCATCAAAAAGACGCATCTGTGCAAAATTTCAGCTTAATATTTCAATCTTTGAAGGCTGTAAAGTGATAACAACAATCGGACGGACAGACGGATAGACGGACAGACACACGGACATCGTTAAATCGTCTTAGAATTTTACCTCGATCTGAAATATATATACTTTATAGGGTCGAAAATTGATATTTCGATGTGTTGCAAACGGAATGACCAAATGAATATACCACCTATCCTATGGTGGTGGGTATAAAAAGACTGACAGTTCCTTCCATCCATGGCAAAGATACAAAAGAGTTTTCATTTCCGCCCATTTAAAATGAAGTTCATGTGAAGAATAATTCCAACAAAATCCTGAAAGGAGAATAATACGTCATTCATTGTGCGTAGACTTGTATTACCCCACCTTTCCTGACAATGGTACCACCTCCGATGTTTTTTTCTCGTTGTTTTTTTTTTTTTTTTTTTTTGTTTTTCATCAGAAATTTGCTAGTCTTAATTAAGTTGATTTAAAGACGTTTAAAAGAACATTAATGCCAACATAGTTCAAATATTTTCTTTAAGCAACCATTAAATGTAAACAACAACTTAATCCTTTTATTAAAGAAATGCTAAAATTAATTCATCAAATTAGAGGTTTAAGAAAAGTTAAAGTTGCGCTAACTGTTTGATGTTTGAAAACGAAAAGAAAAAATTCTTTCTTTCAAAAAATCAACTTAAAAATCCTGGAATAGGTTAGGT